>NC_057805.1:215136096-215277164 GCF_018294505.1 Triticum aestivum | reverse complement strand
ATATTATAAAATGGAACAAAAATGGGTGTCGCGTTTATTCTTTAGAGAGTGTGTTTTCCTTTCAAGAATGTAATATGAGAAATCATCTGCTTAGTTGGTGGTTGTATTGATGATTCGGCCCTTAATGGTTCAGACTTCCCGAAGGAGAAGAAGGAGGTGCGGAAAGAGGATGGGAGCAACAAATCTGAATCAAAGAGTATGCTTTGTTGTGGATCTTCTATGGAATGTTGTTGCTAGTAACCAAGCATGCTTTCTCTTTAGTTCCTCTATGAAAGTAGCATCAAATTGGGATTTTGTTGATGATTTGCAAAGCTTAATTGAGACATAATTCTCTCAGTTCCCACTTTTGCAAATCGTGATTGTTAGTTGAAGTTAGTTGGTTCTCCCGATCCCAGTTGCTTCTAATGCAGGTCTGTAGTCCTGAGTTTAGTGGGTGATTCTGTACGATCTTGCGATGATTATAACTGCAACACTTGAGGGTTGGTAGTAGCACATGCCGAAGGCTTGATGAACTCGTATGGCTTTTGTTCTCTTTCTTTTGGAGGGGAGAACTCTTCCACTTGCTTCTGCCTTTTCATCAGCTTCCATGCTGCAGTTTGACAATTTTTATTTCGGTGATATTTTTTGGGTTCCCCTTTTCCATCTTTTATGTTTGTCGATGGGTCATTAAAACAGAAAACGGTGATGTATGAACCATTTTCACCAATGATTTATTCATTGTGTCCACCAGTGATCTTTTGAGATACTGACGCTTTTTTTTGGAATTAGGGGTGAGAATTACTTATCGATGACTCGGGCATCAACTCTTGATTTTCGGCGGAAGACACAAGGTCAGAACAACTGGTCTGGGCCGTTGCGCCTAGTAAATGTCATCAGAAATAAATTCCCTACCTACAAGAATGGTACGAATGGGATAGTCATCAAATTTGCTGATGAGCCAGAAACGCCATGACTTAAGGAGTCTGTTGCCAAAGAGACAGCAGATCTGCTTGATCGGCGTCAGCGTCTTTCAGTCCGCGAGCTCGCAATGAAATTTGAGAAGGGCCTCAGTACTGCCACATTATTATCTAATGAGGTATGGGTCTTCCTGATTCCTGAACACTCATTTAGCAATTGGTCCAGTTATTACAGACCTTAAGTTATTGCATTGGCTTTAACTCTCAGGTTAAATGTAAACAAGTGGCTTTATTGGAGCGAGACATCCTTCTGAAGATCTAAAGAGTGTATTGGAGTCACTGAGAGGACAAGTAGCTGGCAAATATAAGGATGAATTTGAGGAATCAGTATCTATGGTTGGTTTTTCTTCTTTTGAACCATATTTACAACCACGTGAAGGATTATTGTTCCTCAGTGCGTTTTTAGAGTATCTTTAATGACGCTGCAAGTGTTCTAAACTAACTAATATGGTTTCTTAAAAGAAGTCTCCAGCTAAATATATATGCCTAAATCATCCCTTTGTTTGTGAGCACTTTAATAGTTTGACACTTTCTATAGGTGGATATTTTAGCAGTTCAGCTGTCCAAAAGAGAAAATGAGTTGCTTCAGCAGAAAACCGAGGTCACGAGAATAGCGACTTCACTCAAACTGGTGAGTTGATCCTCGTACTTTGGAAGTATCTTTATTCTATGGACCTTTGTAAGCACATTTTAGTACCATGATCCATTCTGTGTTCTCTGTTTACAATGTACTATCAAATGTCATGTGTATTTTCCCTGCTTGCTACTGGCTTTGGAGGAAAACTTAGTTCCGTCGTTTTTAAATGTAAATTATCTGCCATGATTAAGCAAGCCAAGCTGAAGTTTTGCCTTTGTTGGGACTTCTGAAACAGACTATCAAACAGTACTACAAATTTGAAATGGTGTTCTTTCCTTGCAAATGCACAACAAATTTTCAGGGGCCTGCCGATGGTTTGTTGAACAGGAAATTTTTAGGAGTTCTGCCTGATTTTCTTACCATGGTTAAGAAAATAACATGCTGGCAATGATTTGTGAGTAAAGCATGTTCCAATTCCTCTTGGAATGGCGCGTCGTTTTAGTATTTTTTTATAAACATCATTTATCCATATCAAGTATGCTTAATCTTGGTATATTCCCATTTTTTCATTTTCACAAATCACTCTTTCTATATCGTTCACAGGCTTCTGAAGATGCTAGGAGAATTGTTGAGGAAGAACGAACTAATGCACGCATGGAGATTGAAAATGCTAGAGCTGCTGTACAAAGAGTTCAAAAAGTACTTCAAGAGAAAGAGAACATTCACAAAGAATTGGAAAGCAGGTAAATTGTATATAATTTTATGAGCAGCATATTATCTTGTTTTCTGTACTTTGTACCATGCTTACCTGGAACTTATGCCTGAATCTGTATTCCTTATATATTCTTTTATTTATGTCATATACAATCACTCCCCTTGACTTCTGTACAGTTTTTCTATTCAAAACCAGTGGTAGTTTATTTTAATTTAACTATGCAACCTTCTACGTACTGCATCATACAGCAACAGATCTTCCTGCCCAACTTTGCTTTTATTGCTTGCTTGTCCAGATGCTGTGCTTTGACATTGTCCTCAATTTGTTATATTCATTGTATTACTTGCTCTATCGTGATAATGTAGATTCATTCGGTTGGGATATAGTTGGTATTAGAGTATTACATATCCATTGTGAATAATTTTAGACTATTCCATCGAAGCATTTTGTCCTCAAGCAATTTCTATTACATGTAATGACTTAATATTATGACTCTGATGATATATATCTTCAAGCAGTCCTATTATATTTGTTTGTTTTCTGGCATGTTGAAACACTTAATAAGTTATTTGTTTGTTTTTCTGGCTCGAATATATATATGAGATTTCATTAAAAAGTTAGGCAGTCAACTATGGTCATGACTTCAAAAGTTAGGTGTATGACACACGTGCGATGTCCAGAATAGACTATTAGCCTATAATATCTGAAAGAACTGTTTGTATTCAGTTGCAGCCCACCTAATAGGACTGCTTGATTAGATCTACAGTCAATTGTATTGGCTATGATCTTTTTATAAGATGGCACTATATCCACTGGTGTTTTTTTCGGAATTTGATGGTATGCCTGACCAAACATGATCCTAATATAATAACTGTTACCCTTTTACAGAAGAGGAAGATCTAGAAATTTGCATACCTAGAGGAACTCGCCTTCTTGATGCCCCTTGCTTACAGAAGGTACTCCTCGGGAATTTGTCCTCCAAGTCTGGGTATTTTGATCCTTTGATATCTGTGATGGGGGAAGGGAGAGTAAGGAGGGGATGAGGGATGGCACATGAGGTTAACATATATAGGTAGGCCATGCAGGGGAAGGTTGGGTAGCAGATATCTTTCCTTTTTCAGATATATTCTTATGTATGGTGCAGATATCTTTCCTTTTTCAGATATGTACTTATGTATGGTGCAGATATCTTTCCTTTTTTCATGAAACGCACACCTCTTAATAAATTAGAAAATATGTCAGAAATCAGAACTTACTAAATAATTAAATTGTTGTATTAATTAAATAAACAACTTATCATTGATTGCATGCCACTAAGTTACTTGTTTGTTCTTCTAAAATCTTCCCATATAAAAACGAAATATCTTATTTGTCTATTTAAATATTTATTCTTTTTTTAATATTGTTCAATTTGAAGAGGTAAACATGAACTTTCTATATATTTTATGTGTATTTAATTAGTTCAACATGTACTATAAATCAAGTTAAATTAACAAACAAACAATCTTAAATGTTTTGTTTCTGAAAGATGGCAATTAACAGCCTTCGGATTTTGTTGTTTGCACAATCAAAACACAAATGCACCTAATGCATCATCGATCTTTTGCAAGGTCGACATCGACTGAGTACGAGCGGCCGTAGGTCACAAGGGGGCGTGGAACTGCTGCAGCCCATCTGTGACAGAGCAGACTCCTGCGAATTTGCCCAGCTAGGTACATCCTCTACATGGTAGCAACTTGAAGAAAATTCTTCCTTTTTGCTTCCATGACCTGATATCCTCCTCACTGATGTATCGAGGAGCCGTGACCCGGCCTCACAGGAAGGGCCAGGGCGAAGACGTATCCCCGACGGCCAAGACACGGCCACGGTGGTGATTTTTGATGGTGAGACAGAGCAGACTCGAGCGACTTTGCCCAGCCAGGTACATCCTCTACACAACTACATGGTAGCAAATTGAACAAAATGTGACTTGATTAGTATAGTACCTTAGTAGTAGTAGGTTCCTGTACTCGCAAGTTTATGTCGAACAATCACTGCACCGGATATGCAAGCCTGGGATTATATATGTGTGGGGGTCTGTGATATTGTGAGTACAACAGCAACCAGCCCACCAGGTTCCCTTTGAAACCACTTAGCCCGGCCTGAGTCAAATACAAGGCCACTGTCATCTTTGAAATCACTTAACCTCAGATAAGACCCCCAAGGTTGATGGTTTTAGAATGTTGATGGACAAGTCTGAGGGGGCCAAACCTAAACAAAACATTTTTTATCTAATTTTCATCACCCCTACTTGCTGAAGATCCTGCAAAAGTGTACGGGCAAAATGTGTTGAGATCAAATGGTTACTTAATTTGTTTTCTTTACAAAAGACCGTAGTTTTCAAATGCCAGCTTGCTTATGGTGTACAGTTGACACAGGTATCAGATAAAATGCACACACTCGTAATCTTGTTGCACAACACTGGGATCAGATTTTTGACAACATTATACAGTAGACTGAGTAAGATATAAGTAGGGAACATTCTGTAATGTGCTTATGGATATTGATAGCAGAACAGATAACAAAATTGACTTGAAGCACAAGCCCAAACCACTGAAGCTTCTGTTGGCTGATGCAGTCTAACTTCTCGCCCATCTCGCGGCTCATGTGGTTCACCCAGTCCCCTACTCCTGATTTCCTATAAACCAGGAATTACCAAATTAAACTTTGTTTCCGTGGCTAACGGCCCCAACCTGGTTAACTTATAGGCTGGTAAGTGTCTCAAAACTGGAGAGTCTCACCACCTCTTTAGCAACACCAGAGCTCTATCCTCCTCTTCAGTCAGTGGCACGCTGAGGAATTTAGCTAACTTGCTCACAACTTGCAACGGGTTTGAGGACGTATTTTACACCAAGGCACCCGCGGTGTATGTAACTCATTAAATTATGAAGTTATCATTGATTTGTATGCAACTCATTAAAATTCACAGCCTGCACACTAACATATCTACTGTTACCGTGGTTTTACTTGTTTACTGTAGGTACTGATCAATAAGAAAAACTATTCCTTCTCATTTTTGTTACTCTATTCAGGAGCACATAAAAGATAATCAGCGTTTATTCGCTAGCTGGAATTAAAGGCAACGGCGAGAGAGCAAGATCAAGGACAACTTCAAAATTTAAGAATATATGCAAGGTACGTGCCGTATGACCGTCATATGTTTATTGACTATTCTCTAGCTGGAATGTGATTATTTCGGACGAAGAAAACCTCGTATTATAACAGTGCGTGTATGGATGGAGTTATACTATACGAGGTAGTATATGGTGCCTGTATGACCGTCATATGTTTGTTGACTATTCTCTAGCTGATTATTTCCGATGAAGAAAACCTCGTATAGGATGGAGTTATACTATACGAGGTAGTATATGATGCGAGGCACGGAATTTCTGAAAACATCACCTGCCGGACTTTGAGTATGTTGTGAACCTGCCATGGTCCAACACAAAAGTACTTAGGTTCACCTGGAGCAAACCTGGTCCAAACTGTCTGGTCTACAACCATAAAATTTAGATAGAAGGAAAGATAGATATACAACCAACATAGCTAGTGGATGCCACCATCAATCACTCTTTAAACTTTAAAAATATTTCAGAAAATGTCATCTGATCATCTGATCAGCACGGGCATTCAAAAAGATTATTACCTTCAAAATGCCTCCGGTTCACCGGGAGCAACAAACCTGCTCCTGACCGCACAGGTATTATAGTACAAAATATACATACAAGCCAAATTATATAGATAGAACCAAAACAAGCAGACAACGTTGAAGCGAATACGAAGCTAGAGGGTGCCATCGAAGCATTTATTCCCTACATATATATAATCCAATACATTATTCATATTGCCAAAAGGATAAATCTGATATTTGATCCCTAACAAAGCTCTATTGGCTTATTATATCTGCGACATTTCAATATGCATCAGTCCATAGTCATTCGTCCAAAAACCTCAAGGCCGCTGTAATTTCAGCTGGGATGTTTCCAGCTGCTTCATTGCCTTTGATCGTCAGCATCTGGACCAGCAAGTTCTTTCTGAGCTGTATTGAATCCTAGAAAACATAAAAAAAATGAATTGTTATATATATATATGTAGGGAATAAATTGTTGAAGAATGAATTGCACAACAAACCTATGTGAGTGGAAGAACATAAATTTATATTCAACAATGATATGGAAGAGAGAAACTTGTTATATATGCACCTACCGAAGTCCTGGAAATGTTATGCCCGAGAGTATCATCTTGGTGAGCCATCTCCTGTAGGAGTTTGAATCCAGAGTCCAGGCTGTGACAAAAAAACTCCATATGTTAGAACCTATACCAGTGAGGCTGTATTGTGCATGACCAATTAAAACTATTACCGCGGGGCTGTAATATAGGTATGATCTTGTGGCCAATCCACGAGTTGGGGATTCAAACCAGGCCTCTCCTGTTGCAATACACTGCCAAATTCTTTCAGAACTATCAGGGCTTCCTTCTTAAGTTCCTTGTCATGAAAGTCCTCTGAGCCTAGGAATGACTCGTTAGAATGATCAATCAGGAGAGTCCTCCTATTTTCAATATTAACTGCAAGGAGGCCGTAGGAGGAATCCACCAAATACAACGGCAATAGGTACTGCAATAGGTATACAAAGTTAATGGTGAACAGATAGTATACACACCAACTTTTAAGAAGGAAAATCCTTACAATGGACGGGGTCATGAGCACGTTGTATTTCGGCAAAGGCCGTACAATGACATTGTTAATCAACAAGTTGGTGCGTTCAGCTTGGCATAAGCCAGTCTGACTCAGCACCCGTGCTAGGCCATGGAATTGCAAATCAAACATATGCGTGGAGCCAACAAAGTCTGTTCCTGCGTTCCTTTGTATCGCGTCGCTACTAAGCTTACGCACTGCAAGATCGAAGCAGCTCGGATTGACCCATGTATCACCTCGCATGGTGTCTTGGATAGTCCGTAGACTTAACTCGATCACGAATGGACGAGGGCTCCTTATCCATATTGTGCTGCAAACAAACCGGCATGATAAAATCAGGGTATCATAAAAATATTGTACTTCAATGTGTGGGCAAACAATAGTATATTTTTTCAAAACTTTAGAAAGGTCTGAAATGTATGTACCTAAAAATTGGAGTTGTAGTGTCATTTGAGGACATAAGTACTATTTCGTAAGATAACCAAATCTATTATGATATGTTCGGTTGCAACTTGTTCCTATTACAGTTATGATAAAATCTATAGATGGTACATGTATCATGCACCAGGACCCGTTGCAATATACTACAGTTCATAGAAAATTTGTAGTTTAAAATAACGTGCTGTGGATGGTACTAACATGGCGTAATGTAAAAGGATAATATTAGCGCATGACCAGATTTTTGCAACCACTACGTTAGATCTTAAGAACCTTATGGACTTAGAAAGGATCGCATGATCCTAACCAGTGCATGCATGCAACAACTCATGAACGTGACCAACCCATCGACGTGGATTAGGTGAAAGAACAGATTTTTACTCGGGTTTAAAATAAGAAGCCGATAATGCATAATATAATGGTACTGATCTGCAGCTAACAATTGCAAATAAATTATAGATAGAGTTTAGGGCTGCCAGAACAAACTCTAACTGCTCCTCGACTGAGGAAAGCATGACGTAGTTGTATATGTACTCGACTGCGTCGTTCACTCCATCAAAAATCGGCATTGCAGCCATTGGCACGGGCAGAAAGTCGTCTTAGCACCAGGACGAGCGAGCGAGGGGGCAGTGGACAACGGTGGACTCACAGCCGGACCATATATATGAGTGTCGGAGGGGAATCGTCCGGCACCAGGTCGGTGACGCATTAGCATGTTGTATGGATTGGAAGGTGCCCCTTATCATTCCATCCGTGCATGTTTCATTACAAATCCTTGCTAATAAAAGGACAAGCATATGTTTTTCTTCCATACTCCACTGGGCAAATAAATATACGCCGGATTATATATCTATTATATATGTCTCCCTTTCCCGATCGGAAGAAGCATAATTTAACTTTCCTTATAAACAAATCCGATTAAGGGAATATTAATGGCCACACTGGGAAACCCATTGAACGTATGGTAGGCTGGACCGGGAGATTGGACACTATAACGTTTTGGAAGGAAATGACTTTAAGGATAATTATAGTTCTAATTGACATATCCTGGCCGGGAGGAATCGTGGGCATGTACTCGGAAGGTGGCCCATATCCTTCCGTAGTTACAATATTCCATAACAAAAACTATAGGAAAACATGGAATAAAATTATTTTGGTTGCATGCTCCACCCGGCAAATGTATCAACGCCGGATTATATATTTCCTAATTTATGTCTCCTTTCCAAACTTTGCCTCCAGATATATAGAAAGAAACAATTAATTTATTTCCCAAATATACGTCAAACACGGGCGTCCGAGAAATATAAAGAAACACAACGTTTTTTCTTCTTCTGTTTTTGTCCTCCTCACCACGATCAAAAAGCCCGCGCCACTTGAAGAACTATTGTTTCCGTGTGTAGAAAGAAACACAACGCACGGGCATACGGCAATCCTTGATTCCATGTACAAAATTAATTATATTATCTTTGGAATGTCATAATGCATGATAGCATGCGATAGCATCTGTCAAGGTAAACGTATTTTCCTTTTTGCGCTGCACTGTATATTAAAAAATTTGAACCTACACTGAAAGAGATTCATACGTGTAGCTCAAATGAGAGTAGACAGGTTACCATTTGAAGTCCATTATTGACAGTTTGGTCATCAAATATATATTAGTCAAATATATAGTTCAGAACTTCACAGTATATGGCTCCGAAATATGACGACACTGTTAAATAGATTTTTTTATTGAATATCACATATTATTAAACCTCCAAGACATAAGCGAACACTTCATAATGTGACAATTGGCAACAAAATGTTGCATGCAAAGCGTTCATACATTTTTATATCTAAGACAAATTGTGCACTTGTGTACACAGATACTTCTAGCCTCCATTGTTCCTAGCTTGAACAACACCATTGACGTACGCACGTGTTTCGTCAAGTGTCATGAGGCTGGCTTCATGGATATCTACGCTAAAAATCAGTGTTATATAGTAGTGACATAGTATTACATAAAAAATACATTGACAACAAATGTAAAATAGAACGCAACCCCTACCTTGTAAAAAAATTCAAACATATGGAAATTAGTAATACCAATGCAGTAAACAAAATGTTCAGCTACCATCTTCTAATTAGTACAGATATGGTTCTATCAGCTGACTGCTCCGTATAGGATGTCAGAAATCACTGCCGGAGCACATGAATAATTTTGCAGGATGAAGTCTCCTGTTACAGACACACTTTTGGGCACTATGGCCACTACCACATGGCAACCCTGTCACAAACGGCTAGGTCACAAAGGGGAAGCTGGATAAATCTTCGTGGCTGGGAGCTCTGCGAAAGTCCTCCAAGCTTATCTTTTAGGAGTTATCTATCTCTAATAATTTATTTCTTAGATTCATGTTGCCCGGGTTTGATTCATGTTGCACCAGAATATCCATAAGTAATACAGAAGCTTGCTCTAGATAATTAGCTAAGATCCTTACTCGCCATGCTAGTTGCTAGGGACGTACCCAAAAGAATAATCTGGTGCATGCTCTGATCAGAAGGTAAAAAGAGAAACCTAGTATTACATGGCATCTAGAGAAGGATACACATTTTGATGAACATTTAAACAGTTGATACCTGCACAGCCAATCGTCTTGGCTGGGTGCAACCTATAAGTCGACCACCCTCAGCCCAACCAGCGTCCTTAAGATACTGCAGAACGATGCTTGCTCTCTGAACCAATCCTCGCCAGGTCCTAGATTAATGCAGCCTTGTACAATTTTTTAGGTTAGAACTCTTTCAGATCCGCAGTAAACTCATGAAGGTACATGAACCAATGCAAAAAATAAAAATGAAACTTGAACTGAACTGATAAATAATTAGTTCAGACGCGTGAAAGTACAAGTAATCAATCTTTTTTCCAAAGATTGCACACTTCAGCGATCAGACACGTGCATTGTCACATTCTCCAGAGTCGCACGGGCATTTGAACATATTTGCAAGTACGCAGGCTACCATTTTATTATTTATTAGATGTACATATGCAAAATATATCTTGAAAAGCTACACAAACTTCCCTTCTGCGTGTGTTGGTCTTATAATTCAGACCAATCATAATCATATACTTCTGACCTATCAGAATAATACAGGGATAATAAGGACGCCAATAAATTTACATTCAACCATATTATCAAAATATCAAAATAATAACAATGGATATGATCACTTGCCGTAACACAAAAGTTTCATTGCATGTTCCAGGTATTTTTCAGGCCAATCATTATATCTGAATCACATATTACACATGAAATACTACGGTGGGTGACATGTACACTCCCAGAAACATTGCGATAGTAGAAAAGATATAACAACGATGATGGTGCCAACATGACGGCTGATTATTGAAATGCAGTTAGTAGCTCAACTAAATGGAGTATACCTCCAACTATCAAAATACCAAATAAAAAAGATATATGTAAAAAAACGAATTAAAATAAATCTTGACCATCACAAGAGTAAATGTTGTGTCATTACATAACCTGCCGGTCTATTAAGACCGGACTTCAGCCTGTAAGGACTTCCTTGTAGACGATGTTCTTCATCGAGGTTAGTAATGACACGGTCGGTGTTTTTCGCTTCTTTGGATTGTCCTTTTGCTTGTTGGACTTCTCCTTCGGCTTCTCCTTCTGAATGAGTATCTTTATGTTTCTCTTTGCGGTGGCTCGAGACAAAGCAACATAGAGTTGACCATGAGAGAACACGGGATTGGGTAGGTAGACACCAACAATCGGGATTGTCTGCCCTTGAGCCTTGTTAATGGTCATAGCAAAGCTAAGCCTTATAGGAAATTGCTTCCTCTTAAACTTGAACGGAAACATGTCGTTTTCAGATGGGCAGAGAGGTATTCGAGGAAGGAAGACCCTCCTGCCAGCGTGTTGTCCAATCACGATTTCTGCATCAATGGTGTTCCTCTCAAAACCTCTAACAACAAGCCTAGTGCCGTTACACAATCCATTTGCTGGATCAATGTTCCTTAGAAGTATGACAGGGCAGTTCAGCTTTAGCTTGAGTGCATGCGGAGGAAGACCGTTAGGAGTCAATCCATTCGGAAACTCCTGAGCGTAGTAGCCATATGGGTCGTCCTCCGCACTGTCAAAGCTATGGTATATTACTTCATCTCCCTGAAAACGCTCTATCATGCGGATGTTTATCTTGTCGACATTGTCGTTTGTCATGGAAAGGATTGCTCGGGATGTCATGTAATTTGAATCAGACATGTTGTCATCTAGACTCGAAAACACGTGGTGAATAAGCTTCTCCAGGTCGTCAACCTCGCCTGTAGACGGCAGACAAATGTCTTCAGGGAGTAGTATGTTGCCTTGATCGTCGACTTCCTCAGTGCCATTGCCGACCCTTAGCAAGTAATTTGCAAACCACGTGTCATTATGAGCCCTCATGTTGGTGATGAGCCGAAGCTGCCGCATACCCTTCCATAGATGAGAACTTCGTAGGGTTGCATCAATTATCTGGCCCCGCGACCCCCTTCTGACGACCGGAAGCACCTGCCTAAAGTCCCCGCCAAAAACAACAGTCTTTCCTCCAAAGGGTCGGTCGCGTATTCCCATGATGTCGCGCATGCTATTGTCCAATGCCTCGACCGCTTGTCGTTTCGTCATGCTGGCCTCGTCCCATATTATCAATGAGGCCATCCTAAGCAGCTTGGCGGTCCCACTCTGCTTCGTGAAGCTGCACGAGGCTCCATCATCGCAACTCAATGGGATCTTGAACCTCGAGTGGGCAGTCCTGCCGCCAGGCATGATAGAAGCGGCGACGCCCGACGTCGCGGTAGCGATACCAATATTGCCATCGCTCCTCACCTTGGCAAGCATCGCCCTGTATAGAAAGGTCTTCCCTGTACCTCCAGGGCCATCAACAAAGAATACACCCCCATCACCGCGTTCAACAGCCGCTAGTATCTCGTCGTATGCGGCCCTCTGCTCCAAGTTCAGGGAAGATGCCAATTTAGTATCATCCACGTCAAACTCAACAGTTGATTCCTCGATGACCTCTCTTGCCTCACCCTCGGTTGGGTCAAACGCATCATCTATGCTTGGAAGAGCGAAATCAACAATGTCTTTACCCATGGACTGCAACATACCCCTAATGTCAAGCAACACCATCTGCTCCACCTCGATAGGGGACGTGCGTGATCGACGATAGTCATCTGACATAGGATCGAGGTGCCTATCCCATAAACCACGCACGTCGCTTGGCTCGCAGTGCACCAAGATGGTTGCGAAGAGCCTCCTAAGAGAACATGGCATCGCCCACTGCTCAGCCTCAGTAAGACAGTTGTCGAGCGTGTTGTCTGCCTCGATGAGTCCCAACCTTTCAGCAGCTTCTCTAAAGCTCCCACATAGAACGCCGTCCACGGTGAGCAAGTCGTCGAAGGATGTTTTGCCCGTAACATGGTTTAGCAACACACGCAGGTAGTATCGGTCACCCTCGGCAGGATTGGCAGACACGATGCGACCTATTTGAAAACGCTCGACCCGCGGCTTCCAAAACTTCTTTTTCTTCTGCCACGTGAAGCTTCCGGGAAAATCCTTGTACAATATATGCCTAGCCCGAGGGTGTTCCTGGTTAGCCTTGAAATACTCCGTTAACATGGATTTTGAATTATTTTCGGAGGCGACAACATTCTTCAAGTCAGCCTGCGCATTGAATGCGACCCTGTGCATATTCGGGAGATGAAGAGGCAACTGCAAGACAGGTGGGTAATTGGCGCAAAGTGGAAAGCCAAATATCCTCCACATAGCCTCCGGAGGGGTGATCCACCTTGCATCAACGTATCTCTTGATCTCATCAATGTTACCATCGGCGTCGGGATGGTCGATGCTGAAAGAAGCCTTATCATGGCCCTTGTAAATGTACTTGTAAAGATATTTGACGGCCTTTATGCTGGAGCAGACCTCAACGTTGATGTGGCAATTGAACATCCGCAGCAGGTATGGGTTATAAGGCACAACCCATCTGTTGTCCAACATCTTCCCTCGGACCTTAGCACGCCTTCCATCGTCTCTACGCCGATAAATTGGGTACGAGTCCTTCCCCTGTGATGTGTTTTCATTGAACGGCCGTGGGTATCTGCACTTGCATCTGTTTTCTTGCATGCAAACATTCTTCGGGTTGAGAGCACCGCATGGTCCGTGCATCATATGTTTTACCACCATAGCATACAATTCCGGATACTTATGCTTGTCTGGGAGCTCTGCGGAAATGAGTCGGTCATACTGCTCCGGGACGATAAGCTTATATTTAGAGTCCAAAATCAACAAAAAATGTGCGTGGGGGAGGCCCCTTTTTTGGAACTCGACTACGTATACATATGCGACAACAACACCCAGGATATGCTTCTTGAACAACATGTCCTTCATAGCCTCTAGCTTGCCGTAGAACACGCGAGCCACAATATCAGGTCGGTCTTGCACCGTCTGACCAGGCAGCAACTCATTCGTTATCTCCTCCCATTTAGGATTGCAAGTCATGGTCAAGAAGATGTCAGGCTTCCCGTATGTATGGACAATTGCCATGGCATCCATATGCCTCTTCTTCATGTCGCGGTCGCCACCAGGGTATGTTCCAGGGAGCACTATTCTTACCCCAACAGCGCTTGCTCGCGTCTCCCCCGATGTGATTGCATCAACAACTCCTTTATACAAGTCGGCACGAATCTGCGTCTGGTTTTTCCTGTACCACCTCAACCGACAACTTTCAATCTTGACGTACATGTCGACCGCCCATTGCTGCAAGAGGCGTGCTCCACAGAGTATGGGATTGAAGATTCCAGGCCGTGTCTGCAGCATGTAACAGTAGTAGTCTCTGATAGAGACGCACAACCTGCTGTTGCCCTCTGCACATGATTGAGTACCATCAAAATGAGGATATATTCGAGAAATAAGATATTATTTGTAGCAAAATGGGACGCAGACGGCATACCTGCATCCTCATCATCATCATGCACCAGTTGAGAATGTAGTACAACCTCCTCCGTTACATTACGTTTAAGTAGCTTTGGATGCCAACCTAGCTCCCCCCTTGGATAGAATAGGGGATAAGACAACGGGTCATATGCTCCGGAGGTCACACGTATACTATGCCTTTCGTTGTTGTTACCACAAAGTGTTATCCTCCGGTCAAACCTTTTTGCTAGGTCGTTGCCCTCAACCCAAATTGCAGCGACCTCAGATGACAACGGTCTATTATATCTTCTTTGGTCAAGCCTCTTATCGGTGTTTAGGTCTATCCTATAATCATCGAGGTTGTCCTTGTGTGCACCCAAACTCCTAAATTGCTGGGAGTACGGGTTTTCTTTGAGTATGTCTACTAACTTCTTCACGACATCCTGGTCTAATTGCTTGGTGGCCACCTTACGATGAGTTATGGTTGGGTCGTCATCATTGAAGTACAACTGCAGATGTTCTGGACGGGAGCTAGGCCCGAACGAATGCACATTGTGGCAGATGGAGCCGTGCGCACGGAATGTGTACACCCCAGACTTCATGTTTGTGTAGTTCTCATCAAGGCTGACGCCAAGGGTTGTGAAGGCGAAATGCCCGTTGAAGAACCGTATGTTCTCCCGAAAATGTCTAGAATCTGCATCCATGCTTGACCATAGCCTCATCAGCTCTGGGATTGGCTCCGGTTGTTTAAGTTCGATCTGGCCATTGTGACAGCAGAACCCGTCGGTCTCAGAGACAAACTTTTTGGCCTTGCAGTGTTTGCAGTTTGCGTCGAGCTTCAGGATGTGAGTGGTGTCGGGGATGTTTGTGTAAACAAATTCTAATGGATCAACCTCGCTAGGTATAGCAGACGACATGCTCCCTTCCTCGTCATCATCCATGTTGTCATGATCGGACCCTACGAGCATTTGTTGAAACATAACGTTCAAAACAAAAATTACAAAAAAAAATTAACTACAATATAGATGCACGCCGTCCTACTTCATATCTGACCATATCTTCGTTGCGAAACATGTAGTACTCCTCATCCATCAATTCGGCTGCTGTCGGCTCATCGCCCACGATGCCGCTTTGTAAAAATTCGATGTCCTCTGGACATTCGTCGTTGCGAATGTCACAGTAGATAACATCATGTTAGAAGATGGTTGCTGATAATGAGCAGAAGAAAGTGACATTAGCAATTTCATACCTTCGATACCAACAATGTAATTCATCTTGTTCGTCGGAGGGTCGCCATCAGATGAATCATCTTCGGCGACCCGAGAGACGGATGATGCGCGGCAGATTAAAGTGGGACATTCAGAGGTTGAGTTTGCTAGGTCTGGACGTGGGAGCGCGATGGATTCGTTGCATGGGGTGTTTTTTCTTCTGGCATAATTGGCCTTCCTCTGAGCACTTGACTCCCCCTTCTCAATCACTGACATGCTTTTGCGATGTTGCATTCGCTTCTCTCGTACTTTTTCATTCACTATTTCTCTGACATCAACAGATACCTTGTCCTTATTTCGCTGATAATCTGCACGCCTCTGTGCGTTTATTTGCTCCCTTTGCGCGTTTGTTAAATTTCTTTTCTGCTCATTATCACGTTGCCTCCTAGCTAGATCATTGTCATGAGTGACAACAGACGCGTCTAATGTTGAATGGGGAAATGTTGCTGCGTCACCCTCGAATTCTATATAGCTGGAGCTATTAGGGTTGGCTGGTTTCGTAATGATTTTAAAACATAGTTAGAACCAATATTATTTAAGACGTCTATAGGAAAAAAACCATGATGGTGCATTAATATGCAGCATTAAACTGTACGCATCGAGCATGATGGTGGCTATAAGAATATTTAGCTATGAGCAGCAAAACAAGATATGTAAGTCATGGTGAAAATATAGATCATGTTTTACCTGATAACAAAAGTGGACGTATGTTTTCATCATGGATAAGCTTATCCTTTTTCCTCCTATAAGCAGCTCTCCGCAGGGCGTTTCTACGATCTCTCTTGAGTTCTTCGTCGGTTTTTTGCTTTGTTTCTTGGGTGTTATTCAAGACCACATCTGATATCGATCAGGACATTAGACAATAAAACATAACAATGATAGCAATTGATGATGGAGTACGCACAAATCGATTACCTTGTACCTCCATGTCATTAATGAGACCAGATGTGACAGTAGTTGTAGCATGAAATGCCGTCGCATCAAACGAGAATGATGTATAGTTGGAGCTAGTTGGGTTGGCTGGTTAAACAAATTGATGAAAACATGTGGAAAACTTAATCATTAAGACATGAAGTCGGGTACTGAATATAATGGTCAAAACCTTTAGAGGTTACCAGATAAAATAAGGGCCTGTGCATGTTCATCTTGGAGATTCCGATCTTTTCTCTGCCGATATGCAGCTCTCCTCAAAGCTTTTTTACGGTCTTGTTTGCGTTCTTCTTCTGTTACTTGCGTATTTTCTGTGTTATCATTCAAGTTATCTACTGATGTCTTCCTTGGGTTTCTCTCAAAAGCGAAAGGTAAAAACAACATGACAGCAAACGAGTATGGAAAAAGCACAATCATTTTACCTTTTATATTTTTATCTGCAATTACATCAGACGCTCACGTAGCTTTAGGAGGATATGTTGATTCATTATGCGAGATTGATGTATCAACCGAGCTAGCTGGGTCATCTGATATAACATGCTTGGTTAGTATTTATTAAAATGGCTGAACCATGAATGCTAGGATGTAACATAAAATAATCTTACTTGGATTACAAAGGGGACGAAGATCAACTTTCCTGTGCTTATCATCTCGCGTGGGTTTGATTAGCTGCCCCAACATTAGTTCCTATAGTTATCCACCACGGGCGTTCAGAAAGCAAAGAGAAGTTAAACATAATCACAAATAGTATGATTGTCAAATACGCACATATAATTAACGACATTGTAAATCTACCAAATAAGTACCAGGGATCACATATGAAGGTTGTTGAACATTTGTGATATCACATAGAGTACGGCGGTGAACAATCGGCCCATCGTCTAGATGGTTTATAAAACCATCTGACTTCTTAGTGCGATAAGATGCCCGCCTCCACGCGTTGATAAGATCCCTATGATCTACCATTTTTACAATAGGTATGAGAGTTAGAGAACAAAAAAAGTATCGATGTTGATACAACATCTATGAAACCAACACGGGGAACATCTATGAAGTCAGGTTACTATAACGATTAATTTAAGTATTCAGAAAAAACCAAGAGTACTCAACAAAATCACGCTTAAATACTTACCAGTCTTTGAAAGGGATGGCTGATTATACTCTTGTAACCTGACCATATCCTCCTCTTTTTTCTTCCGATAAGATTCACACCTCTGTGCGTTGAACTGCTCCCTTGTTTCGCCAACATTTTTTTTCTTCATTAAATACAGCTACTGTTGCGTGCTGCTCGGAAGTTTTGTCATCTGCATTACGTTAAGCGTAAAAACCACAAAGCCCATTAAGCTCATCTGGGAGATGTCGATTTGGAAGCTGTATAAGCATGCCTGTGAATACCTTGAGTATCATCTCGTAGCTTAGTCGTACCATCCTTATTATTCTCAGAATACGACGAAATCCCGTCGTTTGAAGGTTCCTGCCCTACATCTTAGCAATCAACAAAATATACGGTATGCACGAAACATTAGCAGCAATCTTGACACAGTCTTATACCTGCATGTAAGGGTATGAAGTTTGCATTGTAGTCTCCAACATTTATCCCGCCCGTAAGGACTGCAACACATAATGCATTCTGCCACTTTCAGAAATGGACGTGAAGCAACATTTATAACCAATCTCCGGACAGTATTATACCTGATTCCGTCGAGTAGACGTTATCAACAATTTCAGCTACGGGTATGATGCTCGCATTGTGTTCTGCATCACTTCTCCCGCGTGTAAGACCTGGAAGACATTATGCATACTGTCATATATTCAGGTCTCGCAACTAAACGAAAACATGGTAGAGTGCATCATACCTGTAGTTACGTCATCTTCAGGTTGATGTTCGCCAACCGTGCTTTTTGAATTCCCCATATGCAACTATTGAATGGCAAAAATCATGAAGACAGAAATGGTAGTTATTTGATGACATTCTGGAAGGGTTATTGTTCTACATATATACTGCAACCTGTTGCTAGCATATACTGCAATTGTATTTTATTCTACATAAATACTGCAATGGCACTTTCATCTACATCTTCTACATCTCAGCACAAGTGGAAACATACTCTAGGGTCCTGTATGGTTTGTGTTTTCTTTTTTGCCATAGTTATACAAGTGCAGGATGCAGGATACCCCTTGGTAATTTTTTTTGCCAATTGCCATCTGTAAACATGTGTACTTGAGTCTAGTTTTAACATGGAAAAAAACCTAAACTGTGTAGAACAGAAATCAATCTCGCAGGCGGATCCATCCCTGTGAAAGCACTTGCCATGGCTGTATGACATGCGATGGATGTATGGGCTGTGAGATGTATGAGATGCGATTGCATGGCATTTGAGATGTATGAGATGCGATTGACGTATGAGATGGTTTGTATACCTATTTTTCGGATCCAGGACGTGTTCTGGCCGGATCCTGGACGTGTCCGCTTATCCTCGTCCAGGATCGGCGCCGGATCCTGGATCAAGGGCGAGGAGTTCAGCGCGGCGGCGAAGTGATGGAGGGCGGCGGCGACCTGATCCAGGACCCGCGCTGGATCGTCGAGGTGTTCAGCGCGGCGGCGAAGTGATGGAGTGCCGCGGCGACCTTGTCCAGGATCGACGCGGATGGAGGACGGCGAGTGAAGCGGGGCGGCGACCTCGACCAGGATGGAGGGCGGCGAGGATGGAGGGCAGCGACTGAAGCGCGGCAGCGCAGGGATGTAGGGCGGCCACGAAGGGAGGCCTCGCTCGAGAACAGGACTCGTCGCTGGTTAACCGTCGTAGGTTTTTTTTGTCGCAGGTTAACCTTCGTACGTCTTTTGAGGGTCGCATGTGGATAGGTGCGGGTTCGGGCCTCAGGAGGAGGTTTTTTCGGTTTGTGATATCTTAGTCAGAGGTGGGAGGAGGTACCAAAATAAACCGTGGGAGGTGGGACTAAAAAAACTGGAAGCGAGACTACCAACTGCTCCCTTAGGAGTAGAGAAAGGAGATCGAATGTCGTGATGGTTCGACCTCTCCTAATGGTTCGACCTCGATACCGCACCAAGAAAATCGCTCGTACGATCCCACCTCACTCCCTCGCTGTGGGAGTCTCGTAAAAAATCACATCACACCCATCGAAATGCATGACGCGTCGTCATGGTTCGAACCCCTTCCCCACGCCACGATCCATCCACATATACATAACAGCTCAAAGAAAATACGAGCCAGTTGGAACCCACGAACCCAACGCACGGCTCCACTCTCCAGACAACTGTTCGCTCCTCCCCATCCCGATCTCTTTCCCTCCACCGGCACGCGCTTGCCGCCGCCGCCGCCCCACCTCCACCTCCGATTCTCCCTCACCCATCCCGCCTTCGCCCTCTCCCTACACTCGCCGCTTCTCCTCCGTGACGTGTGGCCCAGCCACCACTCGCCACCTCTCCCTCCGCTGCGGCCGCCGGGGCCACGCTCCCGTGTGCACCGTGCAATGCAAGTCTGTCGCGCTGGAGGGGTTCAAGGAGGAGCTGTGCAGGCTACTGGAGCTTCTCCTCGGGGATCTGTGGCGGTGGGCGAAGGATCACCCGGATCTCCCTGCGTTGGTGGAGGTGGTAATGGACCTCGGCCGCACCCCGCTCGCCCGCTTCCCTTCAGGCGACTTCCTCCTCTCCCACCGCCTCCCTCATAATCCCTCGGCACCGACACGATCGCATATTGGGTCGTTGTTCTCTGCAAACATGAGCAGTTCTTGTTGCACCCACGCGGCGCTGCCGACCGCAGCCTTCAACGCCTCCCGTGGACGTTGCCGCGCTCAGCTCAGGGGAGAGCGGTCGGATCCCACCGCCACATCGGCTCCGGGCGAAAGCCACGCCGCCGGGACATCGGCTCCGGGCGAAAGCCACGCCGCCAGATCCCCCCACGCACCACCGCCTGCAGGTCTTCGTCCGTTAGGGGCCTTCATGCTTCCACTGCTCCATTTGTTGCACGGAGGGCTTGAATAAGGGTTTGCAAGATCCTTGGGGTGGAGGTCTTCGTTTCGAATTGCAAAGCGCGGTCCGGTAAGGATTTTGATGTGTATCATCTTCAATCTATTGGAGATAACACTTATTATGCCCAAAATTTTACTGTAAAACTGATGATTAACTCCAGCTGGTTATACCAGCAAACTAACGCCATACGAACGCCAGCTCCCTGGTCTTTAGCCTTTATTGAAGTCCGCACCTCTCCAAGAATAAAATTAACTTGTGTGTTCTTAAATCCTTCTGTAAATTATTTACATAAAACATTGTAATTTCCCATTTAGATGAAAAAAGAGTACAAAAATAGTGAAATGTCCCTTTTAGACGAGCCCATTATTAGCCCTACAACTCGCCACCTCTCCCTCCGCTGCGGCCGCCGGGGCCACGCTCCCGTGTGCACCGCGCAATGCAAGTCTGTCGGGCCGGAGGGGTTCAAGGAGGAGCTGTGCAGGCTACTGGAGCTTCTCCTCGGGGATCTGTGGCGGTGGGCAAAGGATCACCCGGATCTCCCTGCGCTGGTGAAGGTGGTAATGGACCTCGGCCACACCCCGCTCGCCCGCTTCCCTTCAGGCGACTTCCTCCTCTCCCACCGCCTCCCTCATAATCCCTCGGCACCGACACGATCGCATATTGGGTCATTGTTCTCTGCAAACATGAGCAGTTCTTGTTGCACCCATGCGGCGCTGCCGACCGCAGCCTTCAACGCCTCCCGTGGACATTGCCGCGCTCAGCTTAGGGGAGAGCGGTCGCATCCCACCGCCACATCGGCTCCGGGCGAAAGCCACGCCGCCAGATCCCCCCACGCACCACCGCCTGCAGGTCTTCGTCCGTTAGGGGCCTTCATGCTTCCACTGCTCCACTTGTTGCACGGAGGGCTTGAATAAGGGTTTGCAAGATCCTTGGGGTGGAGGTCTTCATTTCGAATTGCAAAGCGCGGCCCGGTAAGGATTCTGATGTGTATCATCTTCAATCTATTGGAGATAACACTTATTATGCCCAACGCCAGCTCCCTGGTCTTTAGCCTTTATTGAAGTCCGCACCTCTCCAAGAATAAAATTAACTTGTGTGTTCTTAAATCCTTCTGTAAATTATTTGCATAAAACATTGTAATTTCCCATTTAGATGAAAAAAGGGTACAAAAATAGTGAAATGTCCCTTTTAGACGAGCCCATTATTAGCCCTACAACTTGTGTACCTTGGGTGAATCAGGATTCACGAGGCTTGACCATTAGAGTTTTTATCTATAAAGCAAAGAGCTCTATATCCCACATGCATTGTGCATTCACACCACTGCATCCTGGATCTACTTATTCTTCTTTTCTCCTACGATCCTATTTAGAGCATTTACCTTTTAGGTTTAACTAGTTGAATGCCCGTGCGTTGCAACGGGGTGATAAAAAGACATATAAACACACATTAGATAGTTGTTCTAAATCAGAAATATGTGTCCAACTTGATTGCACATGATTTCCATTCCTAAGTGACAACAACTTCGCCACTTGTTTTACCTTGTACTAAAGACGGGGCAAACCTTCGACGGCTTAATGTGGTTCAACCCGTGAAAACATATCACTACTAATAATTACTCCCTCTGTCCCATAATATAAGACGTTTTGCAAACTAACATAATTTGTAAAAACGTCCTATATTGTGGGACGGAGGGAGTAGATTACTATTGAAATCACATGTGATGCTTTACATAGATTTGAAGATGTATAGAGAATGGGCCCGTGAAAACATCACAGAACTAATAAATAGATTACTATTGGAAACACATGGTGATGCTTTACATAGATTTGAAGTTGTATAGTGATGGGCCCGTGAAAACATCGCACGAGTAATAAAATAGGAGAGATACAAGGCATTTGTGTGGTCCAGGATTGTATCACAGGAGAACTATAAATAGTAGTCTGTCAAGACAATCTCATAGTTTTTGTTTTGTAAGATTTTGTGAGCCATTTTGCTATTTAGAGCCATCACAGCTCTGTCAATTAATTTTGTTCTGCTCAAATGTGAAACTGCACATATTTAAAAATGTATCCAACATGAGACACTGGATATTAAGACCATCATGTGTTGTTACTTATTCTTTATGAACATGTACTAAATTTATATTTTTTACAGATATGGGTTGCATATGTTCAGTGGAATGGACATGTGTGCCAATTTGCATATTTTTAAATTTCTTTTATCTTCAACTTTGGAACATACATGGCCACTCGAATAGATATTAAGGAAGATATAGCAGAGAAGGAGCTGGCATCTTCATGCCCTTCCAATTGGAGGTTAGTTCTTTGCATCTTTCTACATTATCCCTCAATCGTTCAAGTTCTCAGTCATTGTAGCGTACTTGCTGGCTTCTAGCTGCAATTTCATGGTGGTAGACACTAACTCAATATGGCCTGAATGTAGATTTTAAATTGTACGGACTGATTTAGAGTATGTTGACCCCTCGTGTTCGGAAGCCTTTTGTTGTATGCTTCCATTTTGAAAGAATTGAAGCAATTGTTCCATGGAGTGAAATAACACTTTCATCCTCAAACAACAGGTGTCATCATTAAGTTTCTTATTCACTAATTGAAACATGTGTCAGTAATAGCAGAACTAAAGTTGTTGAACACATTATTATAAATGATAATTATGGTCTGTATGCATTCTACAAGGATTATTTCCTGTGGAATTACAAATTATTTATCTTTTTTTAAGGATACTATTTGTGAAATTTATCTGGCCAGCTCTTTTTGTTAGGAAATGGAAGCGAGACTGTTGTATTTTCCCCTTGTAAACCAGTGATATGGGAGGACACCATTATTACAAATTTGAAGTCTGGCTGCGTGTTATTGGCAAGACACCTACGTGGATGATATCGACAAGCTCGATGGCCACAATGAACCAGCTGTTGTCGACTACATGGAGGACATCTATAAGTACTACAAGGCAGCACTGGTAACTACAATCTTCCTCTTCAGCATGTCTGTTGAAGCGACACACAACTGTACTTTCAGTCTTAAGATGAAATACAAGCACATAGCCAACATCACTTAATTATTGTGCAATGGAATTTATGCTGATACAAGACAATATTTCTGTGATACCTCACTAATCTAAACTAAAGACTAACTAATTCGGAAATGAAGTAGACATGTTTCAAGTCCTTTTCAAGTCAAAGTGTTTAGTTTAGGTTGATGTACAGTGAACAAGAGTAGCATTGAGTAGCACACTTTTGCTTTCTAAAACTAGGGATACACATGCTCAGATTCTCATGCAACCATCCAGTACCATTTAGATGTTCTTGGCTCTTCCTGTAGACTTCAATACTTCACAGTGGATGTGTTTAGTTTCTTGGTTTCTTTTTCTCCTTTTCGCTGAATCTACCCAATTATCCTATGGCTAGAATTGTTTTTAGAATTTAATTCTTCTAATTTTTTCCATGTGTTGCAATCTATCTAAGGTTTTCTCATGAAACCATTTGATTTGTTTCTTGCGCCTTCCATTTTTGTGTTTTCCTTAACCATCAGTTCATTTGATTCTGTATGACTGATCTCAATTGCCTGATAAACATTTGAAGTTCGGGAGTTATCAAGGGAATGTTATTTTTTCTGTATAATGACTTTCTTTTACAATTGATTTTGTAAACACAGATTTCTTACCGAAAGATATTCTTCATGCCCACTAACTGAAATGAGCTTAGTCAGTTTTGACATTTTTTATTCCATGAAGAATACATAGTGTATTTCTTTCTTTCTTGCTGTCTCAGAGGAAGAAGAAAATCTCTGAATTACATATGTGTTTGAGCTATGAGGGACACCTGTTATGCCATTTATTCTCTTACAGGACATCTTAGCAGCTTAGCTTCTTGAAGTTATATTTGTAAAAAGTTTCATTTCGTGTAGGACATTCAGGAGTGAGTTGTTTTCTGCGGCCAGAAAAAGAAACAATTCCAGTGAGATACTTGTATAATTCATTTGATGGCTCTTCTTTTCCTCAGGCTATTCTATTCCTCGGGTTCTTATTGATCTCTTCTTTGCATGAGCTTCTGAACACACATCTGAAGATTCTAAGAAGCAAATTCCATACTCTAGTAGTGACTTGCTTTCCGGTGTTTTGGTGGGAGAAAATTTCCAGAAGCCAAGTTGTGCTATAGGACATAGGTAAACCTGCTTATCTCATTTATCTTATGTTCTTGTGAACTATCATAATATCCTCCTGATGCTTCATGTTATGTTTACACATACCACTTTATGACAATGTGAAGATATATGATGCCAAGGAGCTAAAAAAGGCTCTGGTTTTATGAGTGCTCAGGCTCTGGTCTGACTTGTACAATAAAGTTTTGAAAAGGTTCAATTGTACGAAATGAATTTCTAGGTCCGGCGATTTCTTACCATCAAGTTGGTAAAAAGCCTCGATTTATTGGCAATTGCTAGAATTATGTATGATCTATTTTGGAAATCCTTTTTTGTTTAGACTGTTTTTTGTTTATGAGATAAGACTGGTCGCATGAGCTGAGTCAGAGCAAGAAACAAAGCAGTTATTCTATGAACTGAGGGAGCATTTGACATGTATCATGCATGTCTACACACACGTCTAGATGGAATGTACTTATGTTCTAGGGCAACATTATTTGTGCCTTATTTGATATCAAAGAAATCATTGGCATGTTTGTACGCTTCATTTATTATGTTTAAGCCATATTTACTGAACTTTTTCTAGAGTCACAATGAATTCTAGAAGTTATGGAGTTAATGTTAGTCATAAGCTATTTTTTCATTTAACTTGATTCGGAACTTCAATTATGATACTGAGACTCCAAGCACAAAATATAATTGAGACAATTAAGATTCATGCTTCTGTGTCCCGATATTGAGAAACAGTATAACGTAGCTAACACCCAGCCTCCACAGTGTTTTCAGCCTGCTAGCCGTCTGATCACTTGAATCACCTCAGTCGTCCCCATGTCATCCTGGCGCTCCATACACCATCTCGCGGGCCGCTGCTCTGCGGAGCGAGCTCCCTTCCCTCTCCGTATTCGGGCCATCAAAGGCCCAGGTCCAACTTCCCATTCGCACGGGGCAGGTGGTCCAGTGTATTCACAGCGCTATCCCGTTCCCTCGACCTCTTCGTTTAGTGTTCCTCGGTCCACGATGAGCCACCGTTCATTCATCCGTGATGCGCCGCCGTGGTCATCTATCCCGTCGGCGACTCTCTACTACAGGTCTATCTCCGCGTTGGCACCCTCTACTCTCTATGTATTCTTCCTCTGTAGGCCCCTTTTTACTGTTTTTAATTTCCCATCTTGCAGCGTTCCTCCATGGCAGCTGCGGCGGACAGCTGCGCCGGCGACGTCCATGGCCGGCTGTACTCCTCCTACATCCTTCTCCATACTCTCGCAGTTGTACCGCGCGTCACTTCCAATTTGAAACTGAAGCAAAAACTGCCGCGTAAGAAGGATCTCGAAAAGCTCCTTTCAGCGGCGGCGGCGCATGGATGAGATGTCGTGCAAGATTGGACCTCGGGAAGGTCCTTTCAGCTAGCGGCGGCGGGGCATGGATTGGAGGAGGCAGATACCGACACCTTCCGCTCGACTTCCACTTCCACCGTTCCACCTCCTTCTCATGGATCTCCTATCTTCTTTGCTTTTCCAAACCCATACGTGCCTGTGGTTTATGCTGGTGAGTCCCTTTTCAGTTGCCCCTCCCAACTCCTTCCCATCACTTGTTTTTGGCATGATCATGTACTAATTTCTTCTAGGTTTCCGTTCCCGAGAAGAGACTACAAGAGAATCCATCCAAAGGAACTAAGGTTGATTTCTGTATTGACATCTCTTCTTTGATTATTACTGCATTTTCTCAATAGTTAGTTTTGTAGTTTATGATGTGAAGGTTCACCCCACATATATGAAAACAATAACAATAATACTTACCATTGATTGGTCTGCTAATTGCTATCAACTTTTGCATATCTACTATCTTTGATCCTTGAAAGGAAGAGATGAAAAATATATGTTGGGACACCTTATGTGTATACTAATAAGCAATTTGATTGTTGTGTTTTACCGTGTTTCTTGGTGTGCCCTTATGCTTGACAGAGGTCTTTTGAGGTATAGGAGATCTGGAGTTCTGGACATCATGAAGAACACGGGCTTCAATGCACGCTGGTTTTTCAATCAGAGAATGGGGCCTAATCACTCTTTCTCTATCTCTCTTATATGATGCCCACATCTTCTGGTATAGACGACCTTTATTAATTTGGACCTATACTAATTTTGTTGTCAATTTTATTTATTTTTATGCTTTAGTTTCACTAAGCCTGTACTAAACAATGATGAGCATGCTCTGCGGATCACCTGGTACAACCAGCTATCACACACACCATTGAATGCATACGTCTTCACTATATAAACAATTGTTCATATTTTACTACAAGTGTCACCATGCACCTTTTGGAATTATCTATATCATTATTTCAAAATGAAAATGGTCAGAAGTCATGCTTTACTACCATATATTGGCATAAATTCCTATCATTCTAGCACACAAATGAACGGGCACGGCAACGCGTGCCATTATGGTTTAGTTTGTAATAAATAATAACGCTAGCTGCTCTTCTATAAATGGTTCAAATTTATGATACCCTCTTTTTCGAATTGGTTATATTATCGATTTCTCATACAACTAAAAACCTATTTTATTACTTGTGCGATGTTTTCACGGGCCCATTCACTATACAACTTCAAATCTTTGTAAAGCATTACCATGTGTTTCCAATAGTAATCTATTTATTAGTTCTGTGATGTTTTCACGGGCCCATTCTCTATACATCTTCAAATCTATGTAAAGCATCACATGTGATTTCAATAGTAATCTACTCCCTCCGTCCCACAATATAGGACGTTTTTACAAATTATGTTAGTTTGCAAAACGTCTTATATTATGGGACAGAGGGAGTAATTATTAGTAGTGTGATGTTTTCACGGGTTGAACCACATTAAGCCATCGAAGGTTTGCCCCGTCTTTAGTACAAGGTAAAACAAGTGGCGAAGTTGTTGTCACTTAGGAATGGAAATCATGTGCCATCAAGTTGGACACATATTTCAGATTTAGAACAACTATCTAATGTGTGTTTATGTCTTTTTATCACCCCGTTGCAACGCACGGGCATTCAACTAGTAACTATTCTGATCCTGGGATCACAATAGTGTTACTCTATATATTTCCCTAATAATAAAGCACGAATTGACTTTGTCGGGTTCATCGTCATAATAAGTTTCTTCTCGTGAATTTACGCTTTCAGTTTGAGTTTAAAACATATACGCGAGGTGGTACTAATTCGGGGAACCGTCTGTAGTTCCGTCCGTCATTACGATAACTAGAAGAACGCCCGTGCGTTGCAAAAGGCCACATTAACTTTAAGAGTTCAATATTAATCATGTTAATATTACATTTAATATTCTCATACATATCAAGTGATATTGGCGACCTTTTTTATCATCAAATCCTCACACACACACTCTCCCTCCCTCTTCCTCACTCTCTCTCCCTCTCTCTCTCTAACACACACACACATATCCATCTTATTGGGTACGGGACCATAATCCATCTATTTCACACACACAGACGCTAGTGCATAACAATATGATTATGTGTATTATATTTGTCACCACAATTGATGGAATTAATTTCATGTAAATCGGCCGGCCACAGCTCCATGACAAACAATACATCTAAATTCTCAGTGTTATTTTTATGTAATATGCATTATCTTTATACTATTTCTTGAATGTGTTCAAACTATTACTTGAACTTGCTACCACCAAATGATATCTAAATTCTCTCTCTCTCTCTCTCTCTCTCTCTCTCTCTCTCTCTCACACACACACACACACACACTCTGATATTATGGGACCAAAAACTTTTACCAATTACCATACTGTTACTTTTGTTGTCCACAAAATGCGGTGAGGTAATTCTGAGGAAATAAAATGCAGAGTTGACCAAAACAATTAACCACTATACTTGATGTAGAAGATGATGAAAGTATAAGCCTGCTGATAGCAACACCAAATGAAACTTCAAGAACACCACCCGCACAAGGATTAAAATCTATAACCATACAAACTCAACTTCAACATGACTCTCCCTCCTTAATTGCCTTCTCTAATCTTCATCTTGCCCGTGTGTTGCAGCTCGTTCCAAAAAGAAATAAAACATGAGTTGATGTGACTTGCAAGGAGCATCAACGTATGTATAGACAAATTTTCTTAATATTAATTCATAGCGGAAACCTAGGAATATCAAAGCAATGGTTGAATTACCTTTGAGTCTTTAACATCCAATTACAATGTGGTGCCTGTGTAGGCGAGGTGAAGCCCTGGAATATATGACAGTCTAGCCACTTTGACAGTGGGGAAAACTATAGACCGAGCCTCCTCTTGGCACACATCTTCCCATGGGAGCTGACTTATACGTCCCTATCCATCGCTCTGTGCTCTACTGATGCAAGCACACAAGCTAGCTAGCAATGGCCGTTTTCTGATGCACGCTGAAGTTGGATAACCTCCCACGATTATTCTGCACTTTGGCGCTGTTTTTGCCTTTCTTCCAAGTTTGCTCTTCCCCTTCTTTGCAATTTAATCAGCCAGCACCTCGTATAAGCATAAAATATTCCAGTGCAATAAGCATGAAGTGTGAAATAGATGAGAAGCCTGAAAAACAAATCATGTTTAGTCAAGCAGTCACATCAGAATGCTTTGAATTTAAATAAGAAATTATCTAGCTATCCCAGTCGGAGACAAGATTTGATTAGTTTCGAATAGCTAGCTGGTGAAATGTAATGCCCCATTGAAAAGCTTCATATTTCACCAGAAGAGCACTTGTAACATTTCCTTGTTGAAATGCATTGACTATCTTGGTAAAGAACATTATCAAGAATCTGTACCAACAAAATCTCAAACCTGCACAACCATGTTTCCAGAGCAAAAAACCGAAGATAATAAAGCAACATTTACATGAATGCAGTGCTATTTACGCATGTAAACTGTATGATCATAATTTATTATTCTTTTGTTATCACCGAATTTTACAGAAATCAGAGGAACCTAGTTTCACAAGTTAAAAAATAAATTTTGAAGGTAAACCAACCAACACAACATCTGACATGTTCAAATCCCCATCACAATCCTGAAGCTATCTGATCAACCACACAAAGTAGGCATGTTGCTAACTCACCAAGGCTTTGCTAGAGCTCCCATATTTACTCTGTAGCTGCAAATGTCTCCATAAGCAAGTCCCGCTGCAAAATCACAGAAGAAAAGAAACTTTTTTGATCTGAGGCTATAATTCACCTTTTTTATCGGACATCAGGGATAGAGCCGATTTTATGGTCTTTGTGATGAGCTCAACAGGTCAGATCATACAGAAGTTAATTTCGATATGGAAGGTTACTTGCAAACTGTAATGCTTAGGCTGCCTCACCAACGATGCACATGTGAGGGCTTTGATTTTTCAGAAAGAGTGGACTTGGGTAATAAGATTTGGCTACTAAAAGAACAAACACCTTAAACTACAGAGGGCATAAGCAACTGAGAACACCTAGTCACAATGGTGACACTCACCGGCAAGCAAGCAGCGCATGCACAACGCAACCGTCTTAACCCCTTCACTCAATTCTTCATCATGTAGTTGAACTGCTTCCACCCCAGTTGCTGCACCTCGTCGTCCTTGAGGCGTTCAATGCCCAGCTAGAAGAAGGTGTTCTTTGAGGTGGCACCGGATGCAGCAGAACACTGGATATAGTATGCATCGGCTAGCTCGGAGGCGTGCCCTGCATGCACCACCCAATCATGAGGTTACCACCCAATCATTAGTTAGTTTTGCCATGCACTGGAAAAGACCATATATCCATATTGGGAACAAAATCGCACTGTGACAATATCTCTAACAGTTCAGAAATACAACAAAACAACACAATAACACAGTAGCAGTAGCAAGCAACATACCCTGCACTCTTCCATCGAGCAAACATCCTCTCCCTGCTACCTCCACCCCCCACCCCACCCAAATCTCAGTTCTCACTGCTCTCTGACGTAGCAAACACAACATCAAGCAAGCCTCTCTAGCCTCCCCCAATCTGAACAAATAGCAGCAGCATCTCCAACTAAATCAGAGGAAATAGGTGAGTGACTAATCATGCTATAATATAAAAGATGACAGAAATTGCAACACATGATTGGACACTGAAAATTCTAGTGTTTATAAGTAGCTGACAGTTCTGAACAAGCACAAATTGCAAGCATACTGCATAAATGATTAGATAAGGAAACCATCAGGATTCAGGAAGCAAGAACTCACCGGTGGTCGGAGTCACCCAGGCGCACCGGCTCCTCCCTCGGACGGCCTCCGGCGTCACCGGAGCGGCAACCTCCGCGACATCGGCGTGCTTCTCCACCACCTTAGACGCAGCCTTCCCACGCTTGGGCGCGGTCGGCCGGGACCAACCCCTCTCCGTCCTTCCGCCTGGGGCCCGGCCGCGGAGCGACTCCGCGGAGGCCTCCGAGGAGCAGGACGCGTTGAGGTTCACCGCCGGCGCATCTTGCAGCTTCCTCGGTGGCGGCAATGGGGACGAGTTCCCCTTCCTAGCGCCGCCGTCGCCAACAGCAGTGGCGGCCCCCGCGTCCTTCTTCGCGCCCTGCACCTCATCCTCTTTGGCCGGGTCAGCGGCTGGAGGCTTCTCCGGCGCCTTCCGCAACGGCTTGGGAGAAGGTTTCCGCTCAGCCGCCGGGGCCTTGTTGCCGCCCGGCACCAGCACCGGCCTCGCGTCCGCCTCCGACGCCGCCATGTTGAGGGACCTGACCCGCGGTTAGAGGGAGGAGCCGCCGCCGACGCCGCTGAGATCCAAATCGAGCAGGGTGGGCATTTCACGTTGTGCGTCTGTATCGAAAAAAGACCATTGGTGCGGGGCAAAAGAACCAGAGAAAACGAGACAGTGCCGCGAACCGACCTTGCACGCGCACGGCTGCCTGGCTATCCCTGTCCAGCAGCGGCGTCTCCCGGTAGGCGGCGTGCGCCGAGGTGTCCCCGGCCTCTAACCGGAGCGACACGCAGTTCAGAGGAGAGAGAGAAGGTAGGGGAAAAGAAGAGAAGGGAGAGAGGGAGGCACGGCGGCGTGATCCAGCTGGCTGCTCCCGGCGAGGTCAACAAAGCGCTTGGGCGAGATCAGACGGGAACATGCAACGGCGGCGGAGGATAGGGCTAGGAACCCTAGCCAGGGTGAGGGAGTCGTGGGTGGCGGGTGAGGGAGTCGTGGGTGGCGATGGATTGTTTCTGTGGGCGGTGTGTGAGCGGACCGATCGTGAGGAGGTGAAAAAACCATAGAAAAAAACCAACGAAATATGATGGTGGGAGGAGAGACGAAAAAACCAGCGAAAAATAACCGGCGGACTATTCCCCAACTGCTCCATTAGGAGTAGAGATTTCGTCCGCCATCAACGATCCATATTTTGTCGTCCGTCGTCGCTGTCGCTATGTCTAACTCAGATGGCCCATTTTGTGAAACGTCTATCTTGTTGGGGATCGTAGCAGAATTTTAAAATTTTCCTACGCTCACCAAGATCCATCTATGGAGTATACTAGCAATGAGGGGAAAGGAGTGCATCTACATACCCTTGTAGATCGCGAGCGGAAGCGTTCCAATGAACGAGGTTGATGGAGTCGTACTCGCCGTGATCCAAATCACCGATGACCGAGTGCCGAACGGACGGCACATCCGCGTTCAACACACGTACGGTGCAGCGACGTCTCCTCCTTCTTGATCCAGCAAGGGGGAAGGAAAGGTTGATGGAGATCCAGCAGCATGACGGCGTGGTGGTGGATGTAGCGGGATCTCGGCAGGGCTTCGCCGAGCTTCTGCGAGAGGGAGAGGTGTAGCAGGGGAGGAGGGAGGCGCCCAAGGCTGTTATGTTGCTGCCCTCCCTCCCCCCTTTATATAGGCCCCCTGGGAGGGGGGGCGCCGGCCAAGACCCATCTAGAGGGGGGGGCGGCGGCCAAGGGGGGTAACTTACCCCCCAAGTCAAGTGGGGCGCCCCCCACCCTAGGGTTTCCAACCCTAGGCGCAGGGGGAGGCCCATGGGGGGCGCCCCAGCCCACTAAGGGCTGGTTCCCTTCCCACTTCAGCCCATGGGGCCCTCCGGGATAGGTGGCCCCACCCGGTGGACCCCCGGGACCCTTCCGGTGGTCCCGGTACAATACCGATAACCCCCGAAACTTTCCCGGTGGCCGAAACTGGACTTCCTATATATAATTCTTCACCTCCGGACCATTCCGGAACTCCTCGTGACGTCCGGGATCTCATCCGGGACTCCGAACAACTTTCGGGTTTCCGCATACTCATATCTCTACAACCCTAGCGTCACCGAACCTTAAGTGTGTAGACCCTACGGGTTCGGGAGACATGCAGACATGACCGAGACGCCTCTCCGGTCAATAACCAACAGCGGGATCTGGATACCCATGTTGGCTCCCACATGTTCCACGATGATCTCATCGGATGAACCACGATGTCGAGGATTCAATCAATCCCGTATACAATTCCCTTTGTCAATCGGTATGTTACTTGCCCGAGATTCGATCGTCGGTATCCCAATACCTTGTTCAATCTCGTTACCGGCAAGTCTCTTTACTCGTACCGCAATGCATGATCCCGTGACTAACGCCTTAGTCACATTGAGCTCATTATGATGATGCATTACCGAGTGGGCCCAGAGATACCTCTCCGTCATACGGAGTGACAAATCCCAGTCTCGATCCGTGCCAACCCAACAGACACTTTCGGAGATACCCGTAGTGTACCTTTATAGTCACCCAGTTACGTTGTGACGTTTGGCACACCCAAAGTACTCCTACGGTATCCGGGAGTTGCACGATCTCATGGTCTAAGGAAAGATACTTGACATTGGAAAAGCTCTAGCAAACGAACTACACGATCTTTGAGCTATGCTTAGGATTGGGTCTTGTCCATCACATCATTCTCCTAATGATGTGATCCCGTTATCAATGACATCCAATGTCCATAGTCAGGAAACCATGACTATCTGTTGATCAACGAGCTAGTCAACTAGAGGCTTACTAGGGACACGTTGTGGTCTATGTATTCACACATGTATTACGATTTCCGGATAACACAATTATAGCATGAACAATAGACAATTATCATGAACAAAGAAATATAATAATAACCATTTATTATTGCCTCTAGGGCATATTTCCAACAGTCTCCCACTTGCACTAGAGTCAATAATCTAGTTACATTGTGATGAATCGAACACCCATTGCGTCCTGGTGTTGATCATGTTTTGCCCTAGGGAGAGGTTTAGTCAACGGATCTGCTACATTCAGGTCCGTATGTACTTTACAAATATCTATGTCTCCATTTTGAACACTTTCACGAATGGAGTTGAAGCGACGCTTGATATGCCTGGTCTTCCTGTGAAACCTGGGCTCCTTCGCAAGGGCAATAGCTCCAGTGTTGTCACAGAAGAGAGTCATCGGGCCCGACGCATTGGGAATCACCCCTAGGTCGGTAATGAACTCCTTCATCCAGACTGCTTCCTGTGCTGCCTCCGAGGCTGCCATGTACTCCGCTTCACATGTAGATCCCGCCACGACGCTTTGCTTGCAACTGCACCAGCTTACTGCTCCTCCATTCAAAATATACACGTATCCGGTTTGTGACTTCGAGTCATCCAGATCTGTGTCGAAGCTAGCGTCGACGTAACCCTTTACGACGAGCTCTTCGTCACCTCCATAAACGAGAAACATATCCTTAGTCCTCTTCAGGTACTTCAGGATATTCTTGACCGCTGTCCAGTGTTCCATGCCGGGATTACTTTGGTACCTTCCTACCAAACTTACGGCAAGGTTTACATCAGGTCTGGTACACAGCATGGCATACATAATAGACCCTATGGCCGAGGCATAGGGGATGACACTCATCTTTTCTATATCTTCTGCCGTGGTCGGGCATTGAGCCGTGCTCAATTGCACACCTTGCAATACAGGCAAGAACCCCTTCTTGGACTGATCCATATTGAACTTCTTCAATATCTTGTCAAGGTATGTACTCTGTGAAAGACCAATGAGGCGTCTTGATCTATCTCTATAGATCTTGATGCCTAATATATAAGCAGCTTCTCCAAGGTCCTTCATTGAAAAACACTTATTCAAATAGGCCTTTATACTTTCCAAGAATTCTATATCATTTCCCATCAATAGTATGTCATCCACATATAATATGAGAAATGCTACAGAGCTCCCACTCACTTTCTTGTAAACACAGGCTTCTCCATAAGTCTGTGTAAACCCAAACGCTTTGATCATCTCATCAAAGCGAATGTTCCAACTCCGAGATGCTTGCACCAGCCCATAGATTGAGCGCTGGAGCTTGCATACTTTGTTAGCATTCTTAGGATCGACAAAACCTTCCGGCTGCATCATATACAACTCTTCCTTAAGGAAGCCGTTAAGGAATGCCGTTTTGACGTCCATCTGCCATATCTCATAATCATAGTATGCGGCAATTGCTAACATGATTCGGACGGACTTCAGCTTCGCTACGGGTGAGAAAGTCTCATCGTAGTCAACCCCTTGAACTTGTCGATAACCCTTAGCGACAAGTCGAGCCTTATAGATGGTCACATTACCATCCGCGTCTGTCTTCTTCTTAAAGATCCATTTATTTTCTATGGCTCGCCGATCATCGGGCAAGTCAGTCAAAGTCCATACTTCGTTTTCATACATGGATCCTATCTCGGATTTCATGGCTTCTAGCCATTTGTCGGAATCCGGGCCCGCCATCGCTTCTTCATAGTTCGAAGGTTCACCGTTGTCTAACAACATGATTTCCAGGACAGGGTTGCCGTACCACTCTGGTGCGGAACGTGTCCTTGTGGACCTACGAAGTTCAGTAGTAACTTGATCCGAAGCTTCATGATCATCATCATTAACTTCCTCCCCAGTCGGTGTAGGCACCACAGGAACATCTTCCCGCGCTGCGCTACTTTCCGGTTCGGAAGGGGTGACTATCACCTCATCAAGTTCCACTTTCCTCCCACTCAATTCTTTCGAGAGAAACTCCTTCTCCAGAAAGGACCCGTTCTTGGCAACGAAGATCTTGCCTTCGGATCTGAGGTAGAAGGTATACCCAATAGTTTCCTTAGGGTATCCTATGAAGACGCATTTCTCCGACTTGGGTTCGAGCTTTTCAGGTTGAAGTTTCTTGACATAAGCATCGCATCCCCAAACTTTTAGAAACGACAGCTTAGGTTTCTTCCCAAACCATAATTCATACGGTGTCGTCTCAACGGATTTCGACGGAGCCCTATTTAAAGTGAATGCGGCAGTCTCTAAAGCATAGCCCCAAAATGAGAGCGGTAAATCGGTAAGAGACATCATAGATCGCACCATATCCAATAGAGTGCGATTACGACGTTCGGACACACCGTTTCGCTGAGGTGTTCCAGGCGGCGTGAGTTGTGAAACGATTCCACATTTCCTTAAGTGCGCACCAAATTCGTGACTTAAATATTCTCCACCACGATCTGATCGTAAGAATTTTATTTTTCTGTCACGTTGATTCTCAACCTCACTCTGAAATTCCTTGAACTTTTCAAAGGTTTCAGACTTGTGTTTCATTAGGTAGACATACCCATATCTACTTAAGTCATCAGTGAGAGTGAGAACATAACGATATCCTCCGCGAGCCTCAACACTCATTGGACCGCACACATCGGTATGTATGATTTCCAATAAGTTGGTTGCTCGCTCCATTGTTCCGGAGAACGGAGTCTTGGTCATCTTACCCATGAGGCATGGTTCGCACGTGTCAAATGATTCGTAATCAAGAGACTCCAAAAGTCCATCTGCATGGAGCTTCTTCATGCGCTTGACACCAATGTGACCAAGGCGGCAGTGCCACAAGTATGTGGGACTATCGTTATCAACTTTACATCTTTTGGTATTCACACTATGAATATGTGTAACATCACGTTCGAGATTCATCAAGAATAAACCATTGACCAGCGGGGCATGACCATAAAACATATCTCTCAAATAAATAGAACAACCATTATTCTCGGATTTAAATGAGTAGCCATCTCGAATTAAACGAGATCCAGATACAATGTTCATGCTCAAAGCTGGCACTAAATAACAATTATTGAGGTTTAAAACTAATCCCGTAGGTAGATGCAGAGGTAGCGTGCCGACGGCGATCACATCGACCTTGGAACCATTCCCGACGCGCATCGTCACCTCGTCCTTTGCCAGTCTCCGTTTATTCCGCAGTTCCTGTTTTGAGTTACAAATATGAGCAACCGCACCGGTATCAAATACCCAGGAGCTACTACGAGTACTGGTAAGGTACACATCAATTACATGTATATCACATATACCTTTGGTGTTGCCGGCCTTCTTGTCCGCTAAGTATTTGGGGCAGTTCCGCTTCCAGTGACCACTTCCCTTGCAATAAAAGCACTCAGTCTCAGGCTTGGGTCCATTCTTTGACTTCTTCCCGGCAACTGGCTTACCGGGCGCGGCAACTCCCTTGCCGTCCTTCTTGAAGTTCTTCTTACCCTTGCCCTTCTTGAACTTAGTGGTTTTATTCACCATCAACACTTGATGTTCTTTTCTGATCTCCACCTCCGCTGATTTCAGCATTGAATATACCTCAGGAATGGTCTTTTCCATCCCTTGCATATTGAAGTTCATCACAAAGCTCTTGTAGCTTGGTGGAAGCGACTGAAGGATTCTGTCAATGACCGCGTCATCCGGGAGATTAACTCCCAGCTGAGACAAGCGGTTGTGCAACCCAGACATTCTGAGTATGTGCTCACTAACAGAACTATTCTCCTCCATTTTACAGCTGAAGAACTTGTCGGAGACTTCATATCTCTCGACCCGGGCATGAGCTTGGAAAACCATTTTCAGCTCCTCGAACATCTCATATGCTCCATGTTTCTCAAAACGCTTTTGGAGACCCGGTTCTAAGCTGTAAAGCATGCCGCACTGAACGAGGGAGTAATCATCAGCACGCTGCTGCCAAGCGTTCATAACGTCTTGGTTCTCTGGGATTGGTGCTTCACCTAGCGGTGCTTCTAGGACATAATCTTTCTTGGCAGCTATGAGGATGATCCTCAGGTTCCGGACCCAGTCCGTATAGTTACTGCCATCATCTTTCAGCTTGGTTTTCTCTAGGAACGCGTTGAAGTTGAGGACAACGTGGGCCATTTGATCTACAAGACATAGTGTAAAGATTTTAGACTAAGTTCATGATAATTAAGTTCATATAATCAAATTATTCAATGAACTCCCACTCAGATAGACATCCCTCTAGTCATCTAAGTGAAACATGATCCGAGTTAACTAGGCCGTGTCCGATCATCACGTGAGACGGACTAGTCAAGATCGGTGAACATCTCCATGTTGATCGTATCTTCTATACGACTCATGCTCGACCTTTCGGTCCTCCGTGTTCCGAGGCCATGTCTGTACATGCTAGGCTCGTCAAGTCAACCTAAGTGTATTGCGTGTGTTCCGAGGCCATGTCTGTACATGCTAGGCTCGTCAACACCCGTTGTATGCGAACGTTAGAATCTATCACACCCGATCATCACGTGGTGCTTCGAAACAACGAACCTTCGCAACGGTGCACAGTTAGGGGGAACACTTTCTTGAAATTATCATAAGGGATCATCTTACTTACTACCGTCGTTCTAAGCAAATAAGATGCAAAACATGATAAACATCACATGCAATCAAATAGTGACATGATATGGCCAATATCATTTTGCTCCTTTGATCTCCATCTTCGGGGCACCATGATCATCTTCGTCACCGGCATGACACCATGATCTCCATCATCATGATCTCCATCATTGTGTCTTCATGAAGTCGTCACGCCAACGATTACTTCTACTTCTATGGCTAACGCGTTTAGCAACAAAGTAAAGTAATTTACATGGCGTTATTCAATGACACGCAGGTCATACAAAATAATAAAGACAACTCCTATGGCTCCTGCCGGTTGTCATACTCATCGACATGCAAGTCGTGATTCCTATTACAAGAATATGATCAATCTCATACATCACATATATCATTCATCACATCTTCTGGCCATATCACATCACATAGCACATGCTGCAAAAACAAGTTAGACGTCCTCTAATTGTTGTTGCAAGTTTTTACGTGGCTTGTAGGTTTCTAGCAAGAACGTTTCTTACCTACGTAAAACCACAACGTGATTTGCCAATTTCTATTTACCCTTCATAAGGACCCTTTTCATCGAATCCGTTCCGACTAAAGTAGGAGAGACAGACACCCGCTAGCCACCTTATGCAACTAGTGCATGTCAGTCGGTGGAACCTGTCTCACGTAAGCGTACGTGTAAGGTCGGTCCGGGCCGCTTCATCCCACAATACCGCCGAAACAAGATAAGACTAGTAGCGGCAAGAAGAATTGGCAACATCAACGCCCACAACTGCTTTGTGTTCTACTCGTGCATAGTAACTACGCATAGGCCTGGCTCATGATGCCACTGTTGGGGATCGTAGCAGAATTTTAAAATTTTCCTACGCTCACCAAGATCCATCTATGGAGTATACTAGCAACGAGGGGAAAGGAGTGCATCTACATACCCTTGTAGATCGCGAGCGGAAGCGTTCCAATGAACGTGGTTGATGGAGTCGTACTCGCCGTGATCCAAATCACCGATGACCGAGTGCCGAACGGACGGCACCTCCGCGTTCAACACACGTACGGTGCAGCGACGTCTCCTCCTTCTTGATCCAGCAAGGGGGAAGGAGAGGTTGATGGAGATCCAGCAGCACGACGGCGTGGTGGTGGATGTAGCGGGATCTCGGCAGGGCTTCGCCGAGCTTCTGCGAGAGGGAGAGGTGTAGCAGGGGAGGAGGGAGGCGCCCAAGGCTGTCATGTTGCTGCCCTCCCTCCCCCCTTTATATAGGCCCCCTGGGAGGGGGGCGCCGGCCAAGACCCATCTAGATGGGGGGGCGGCGGCCAAGGGGGGTAACTTACCCCCCAAGTCAAGTGGGGCGCCCCCCCACCCTAGGGTTTCCAACCCTAGGCGCAGGGGGGAGGCCCATGGGGGGCGCCCCAGCCCACTAAGGGCTGGTTCCCTTCCCACTTCAGCCCATGGGGCCCTCCGGGATAGGTGGCCCCACCCGGTGGACCCCCGGGACCCTTCCGGTGGTCCCGGTACAGTACCGATAACCCCCGAAACTTTCCCGGTGGCCGAAACTGGACTTCCTATATATAATTCTTCACCTCCGGACCATTCCGGAACTCCTCGTGACGTCCGGGATCTCATCCGGGACTCCGAACAACTTTCGGGTTTCCGCATACTCATATCTCTACAACCCTAGCGTCACCGAACCTTAAGTGTGTAGACCCTACGGGTTCGGGAGACATGCAGACATGACCGAGACGCCTCTCCGGTCAATAACCAACAGCGGGATCTGGATACCCATGTTGGCTCCCACATGTTCCACGATGATCTCATCGGATGAACCACGATGTCGAGGATTCAATCAATCCCGTATACAATTCCCTTTGTCAATCGGTATGTTACTTGCCCGAGATTCGATCGTCGGTATCCCAATACCTTGTTCAATCTCGTTACCGGCAAGTCTCTTTACTCGTACCGCAATGCATGATCCCGTGACTAACGCCTTAGTCACATTGAGCTCATTATGATGATGCATTACCGAGTGGGCCCAGAGATACCTCTCCGTCATACGGAGTGACAAATCCCAGTCTCGATCCGTGCCAACCCAACAGACACTTTCGGAGATACCCGTAGTGTACCTTTATAGTCACCCAGTTACGTTGTGACGTTTGGCACACCCAAAGCACTCCTACGGTATCCGGGAGTTGCACGATCTCATGGTCTAAGGAAAAGATACTTGACATTGGAAAAGCTCTAGCAAACGAACTACACGATCTTTGAGCTATGCTTAGGATTGGGTCTTGTCCATTACATCATTCTCCTAATGATGTGATCCCGTTATCAATGACATCCAATGTCCATAGTCAGGAAACCATGACTATCTGTTGATCAACGAGCTAGTCAACTAGAGGCTTACTAGGGACACGTTGTGGTCTATGTATTCACACATGTATTACGATTTCCGGATAACATAATTATAGCATGAACAATAGACAATTATCATGAACAAAGAAATATAATAATAACCATTTATTATTGCCTCTAGGGCATATTTCCAACATATCTGGCCCAAGTCAGCCGGCCCAGCTTCTGTATAAAAGAAGGCAGAAAAACTGCTCTTCGGTGGGATCGAACTCAAAACCAACACACCTAACATGACAAGCCGTTGCCAGTTAAGCTAGGATGTTTTTGTGTTTGAACAAATGGTTTCACACCTGTCAAATAATCCCAGGCGGCCGATGCAAAAAAAATCTGGACTAAGCTGGATCGCAACATATGAGAATACAATGTTGATTAACCTATTAAATAGTCCCACCTCGCTCCCTTAGCTCTAATTTTCCTAATTTATATACGTCTGGATTTTCTTTTGGATATCGAGGAGCCATCTTAGGAATAGTTACAGAGGAAATCAAACGTCTCATAATAAGGAAGGAAAGAGGCATTGAGAGAATATAATAAGGAAAGAAAGAGGGATTGAAATAATAAGGAAAGAACGAGGGATTTAAGATGTGATTAAAAACCAAACAAGGAATGAGGAATTAAATCATGACTGAGAATGAGAGAAGGAAACTTCCATGTGCTTGCGGAAGATGAGGCAGAAAAGAAAGGGACCAGCCATGATGATTGAGGATTCAAGACGGATTCCATCTCGGAAAGAAAAGGTCGATGTCAGGTTGGGGAGCTCGTATATGGAGAAACCATATTTGGAACAAAAAGCATGTATGCCACACTCCATTATGAGTCAGAAATATATAAAAAAACATGCGTTCAATTTTTTTATGGAACATGCACGTTGAGACTTGAGCACATAAAAAACATAAACATGAGCATATACAAAATTAGATGTCTTTGCACTCCCCGCAAAAAAGATGTCTTTGCACTGGAGAAAAAACTTAGATCGTGGCCAATCAAGATTTTGAGTTATTCAAAAAAAATATTTTTTACAGGGGGAGTTATTCAAAAAATTAATGTGATGTGCGAACGCACGGCTTAGACAACATCACCCACGGCGGACATGACAGGACCATGCAATCGGATCATCATCACATGTGCGATCGGTCTCCCAGATCAGACGGTCTGGTGCAAAAATATCATAATTTACCTACATGGTCGAGGTCGATGAATTTCTTCTTTTGTGTCTAAATTTGTTGAACCGCTTCGTTTGTAACTGAATTGGTAGGTGTTTTGTTTAGGTGAATATGCCATAGTTGAACCACTTCTTTTATATCAGAATTGTTGACGTTAAGAACTAAGATATGATGTTTTAATACTAATATTTGACGTACTGAATTTTTTTAACTCAAGAGAAAAATATTACGTATAACACATGCAAAAAAATATGTCTAGATCACAATAAAAAGGTGTTCATTTTTTGTTGGTCATGTGCTATACTTTTCTGAGAACGGAGAACATATTTACCCTTATTTTTCTGATCAACTCACTAGCACCCGTCACCAAAGTACAAGGAATCGAACACGGAGTCCCTACTATGTGCCACTCAAACTCCGCACTTTTTTCTGTTATATCATAGAAAGATATGTGATCTTTGTAAAACGCTCCTCATATTATGTTGTTTCTCATGCGACAATGTGGAGAATTTCAAGGAGTGTGTTGTAGGGTAACGCAGCAGAAAACAAAAAAATTCCGACCTACGCACCAGCCCAGGACCACTATGGAGACTGCATACATGGTTTGATCTTTTTCGTTACCGACTCGTAGCGCAGCGGGAAGTAGTGTCGATGACGATCGGCGGTGCAGATCCTCGCAGCTAGGATTTACAACCTCCCAACCGCGAGGATGTATACCCTCATCTGCTCCTCAGACAACCCTCCGGGAGGCGGTCGAACAGCCCCCCCCGGACGGTGTCGCGGACAGCCCTTCGGGAGGACCTTCGAAACTCGAACGGTCACTCGGAGAGCCCTTCGGGAGGACCTTCGAAACTCGGACGGTCACACGGACAGCCCTTCGGGAGGCACTCACGAACTAAGACCGAAACTACGATCTCTCTACAGATTTGCACACATACGGTGTCATCTATCCGGCAGGGCTTCGCCGCCCAGAACTAGTTCCCACCGGAACCCAGACAACCTTTCGGCTCTACGAAACTATTTCGTTGGGAGGGAGAGAGAAGCCAGATCATGCATGGCACTTGTATGTGAGAAGGGATAAGTGTGGAGGGCTTCCCCTCCACCTCTATTTATAGGAAATCCCAAGGGGGTAGGGTAGTTTCACAAAAAACCCAAAATGCACATGAATGAAGTCCTTCCACAAGGACCTAGGAGTGAAACCAATGAACAAGAGGGTCCCCAAGGGGGGATACCCCATGTGGCCGGCCACACCCCCATGAGGGGCCCAAAAATGGCTCCTATCCATCCATGTCATCCCCAAGATCTTTTGGAGCAAAGCCCCAAAAGGTGGCTTTCCATAAAGTAACCATAAAGCTGATTTTCACTATTCACGATGACATTTTTCAGCGTCTGATCGAACTGAAAATATTTATGTGGGCTAAGAACATTTCCAGTACCCACTAAAATGATTTTCAACGCGTTCCGAAACAATTCCGGTTTTAGTGATTTTCATCTGCGAAACGCATCTGAAGTGGCTCCGGCAGCTCCGGAACATTTCCGGTTTTTATCTCAGAAAATTCCAAAAAGCTTCCAGAATGATTCTGGCATCCTCCAAGAATTATCAGGCATGTGCCGAAACCAATTTGACTTAATGGTGTATCCCGAAACAACTTTTCGGTATCATCGAAACTTATCCGATGACCTCTCTCTGCGGTACGATTCCGCTGTCCGAAACTTTTCGGTGTCCGAAACTTTTTCGGTGATTTTCTCTCAGACTCCCTGTCTAGTATTCAGCAGATAGATGACCCTTAAGCGTGTGACCCTATAGGTTCGGTGAAGTATAGACATGACCCGGAACCCCTTCCGATCAATGATCAACATCGGAGCCGTGGACACCCATATTGACCCCTATACCCACACGAATAAATATTCGAGTGAACCTCCAGTTGCCGTGTGCTATTCCTGTTGCTTCGCGATATGTTACAAATACCCGAGGTGAGACATGTTGGCATTCCCGTGGATCAACAACTTGTCCACTATGCTAGTTACCTCGTTACCGGTTTTGTTCTCTTTTCTCGTTTCGTGTTCCGGCATCCCCGTGATCAAATCACAAAGTGTCTGGCCAGACGATGATGGACACCGTAACACCGAGAGGGCCCGAGTATATCTCTCCATCGTCGGAGGAGCAAATCCCAATCTCGAGCTATCAAGTTACTTAACATACTTTCCCATGAACCCGTAAGCCGCCGTAATAGCCATCCAGTTACGGATGACGTTTAACAAACCCCAAAGTTCATGAAGCAAGCATGAAGAAACTCGATACTCTCATGGTCTAAGGAATTATGCAAACATTAACTATCTCTGTGTTATAAACCATTAACTTGTGACGAATGTATCTCATAGCATAACATCAATTCGGGTCGATTCAACACAAATGTCCTTCCTGACATTGTGCCCTCAAAGTTGCTTGGCATAGACATGCCCATGATTGGGAAAACATAATCATCATGCAACACTTGAGCTAGTCTTAGAGGCACGACTAGGAATACATTTTACCGTTTATTATTCCACACGTGCATATGGGTTCTCCCCAGAGCCTTTATGGATATACGGGCTCGGGAACCACAACAGTTATAGCATGGAACATAAACATAATTATGAACAGGGAGATAATCAATAACATTTATTATTGCCTCTAGGGCATATCTCCTACAGACTCCCACTTGCACTAGAGACAATAATCTAGCTTATGCTAATGCACTTCACACCTGTGGCACACCGGTGTAAATATGCTTCGCTTGTGGTATAGCCTGATGTCCAACGGATCTGACGACTTCAGCTCCGTGTGTATCTTTGCATGTCCTCGCGTTTTCACGTTTTCACAAAATTCATATTTTGTGTGGACTTGGCTTTGTATGTATGTGAATCACAGGTCGAACCTGGATTCCTCAGACTGAGTTATGGAGCAACTATCTGCAGTAGTGTCCCATTGTCAAAAGCCATCTTGGAACCATACTAAGTTCATGAATGAACTATATGATTCAACATCTTCTTTGTCGCTTCTAAAGCGTCAACATACTTAGCCCTTGTTATAGAATTCGCCACAGTAACTAGTTTGAACAAATTCCAACTAACTGTGCCACCACATTGTGTGTTACACAAAACCCTTAATTTAAATCGAAAATCGCATGGAGAAAAGATGAAGACTGTATCGATGTAACATTTTACAACGAACTCTTCATGATCTCTGCTTGCGAGAAAACCATGTCATCAGTACTTACTCTAGTACTCTGTGACATCTTTCACTGTTGTCCCATGATCAGTAATTTGATCACTTTGGTATCCATACTCGCAACACCTTGGGAGTATCGGACATATCTGGTTGTTTTACATACCATGGAATACATGATTAATCCAAACACAAAAGTGTGTGGAATCTGCATCATGTATTTTACTCATCAGTGTTTTGGGACACCGAGTCTTGCAAAAACTCTTTCCATGTGACTTCGGCAAGAATCACTCCTTGGCGTTTTAAATGCTAAAAGGTTTTAGCATCTTGTCAATATGTATTCATTGCTTAGCCCCATTAGGTAAATCTATCTCCATAGATCATCATGCCTAATATTGAGGCTATTTAGCCTAAGCACTTCATCGAAAAACTATTTTCAAATGAAGTCCTAATTCGTGTCAAGAAATTTATTTCCAATTACCAATGTGCCAAGCACATAACGTTTTTAGAAATATTATTACGCTCCCACTTACTTTCTTGAATTACAAGCATCTTCGTTACCCATTGATGAAGTCAAACCCCTTTGACCATTTCATCAAAGCACGAAGATTCCAACTCCATTTTGCTCTCTTCTGTCCATCGCTGGAACTCTGAAGTTTGCACCCTTACTAGCATCCTCTGGATAGACAAAATGCCTTGGACTGTAACACATGCAAGTCCATGGTTTCATTTCCATCAGATGGAAATCCTATTGTCATCCATGTTTCGTATCTCATGATTGAAATATGTATTAATTGCTAGTTCAACCCGAACCGACTTTAAGCATCACTACGATGAAAACAACCTCATCGTAGTCAACTCTTGAACTTGTTATTTCAACAAGTCGAGCTTTATGGATAAAACATTTTTATCCGTATCAGTTTTAAGTTCCATAAATATTCGTTAGACTCTAAGTCTTCCGAAAGGTGTATCAAGGTTTTAATCTTGAATCACTTATATGGAAACTAACTCGGGTTGTATTGGCATTTAGCCAATTCCGGAGTCAGGGCCCATCAACGCTTCCTTGTGTATCGTAGGTATAATGTTGTCTAACAACAATATCTCGTTTGCGCACCTGAGAGGTTTGCACGAGCCTTGCCTACGTGGTTCAGCTACAAGTTCGACCGAAGTTCATACATTTTATTGTAGAGACTTTCGTATCAGTCGCAGTAGGAAACTCTGGAATTACTTCCAAGGTCTCTTTCCTTTGATCTGATGACGAAGATACTGTTTATCTCGTCGAGTTGCACTATTCTCCCACTCACCTTTTTGAAAGAACCATTCTCTTTAAAAGCACACCGTTTCGCGGCAAAACTATTTGCCTCGGTATAGTGAGGGAGGAATACCCAACATTTTGGTATAACCTACAAAGTAGCACTTGTCTGATTTGGAATAGGTTTGTAACCTTTTACACAAGCCCCATATTCCAAATGTTAAGAAAAGATATAACATGGTTGGGCGTACCATACCATGGCTTCATTTCAACAGACCCGATGTAGCTCTTTTCAGTGTAAAAGCCGCAGTCTCTAAAGCATCACTTTAAAAGGGATAATGGCAAATTTATTTATGTCATCTTTGACCTTACCATGTCATAAATGGTTTGATTACATCTCCACGGACTTTCCACTTGCAGTGGTGTTCCGGGAGGTGCAAGTTATGAAACCCCTTTCACAACTCATCAGACATTCGCTAAACATGTAACTCAAATATTCCTTCGTGCAATCAAATTGCAGAAACATAATTTTCTTGTTACAATAACTTCTACTTCATTTTTGAAAACCTTTCGAATGATTTCAAAAGATCCAGACTTACGTCTCATCAAGTAAATATCCATATATCTACTTGAGTCATTTCTGAAGATAAATAAATCCACCACTAACAACACTTATCGGACTACACACATCAAATGTATGATCACTAATAAGTTTGTTGTTCGTTCCTTATGGCCTGTGAACGGTATTTTAGTCACTTCACTTTTCGGAGGAAAGTTGCAAGTGTCAGATGATTCAAAATCAAAAGACTTCAAAATCCATCATAATGGAATTTTCCATGCGGGTTTCTCCAATGTGACCAAATGTAGTGCCACACTTGTGTGGTATTCTTTTAGTCTTGCGACATTTAGCGTCAGTGTTATGGATGTATCATATTACCATCAATATTCATAACATACATGCCATCTTGGATGGAAGCATGGCCCTTCATGTTATTCATAATACTTACAACAATTGTTGTTTTTATGAACAACTCTTTTGCAACAAACATTGTGCAATGGGCTACATGAAACTCTAAAATGAATTATGAAAGTAAACCCAGAGGTATTGTATTATTATCAATATTCATAACATACATCTCATTCATAATGAAAGTATGGCCCTTGTGTTATTCATAACATCGAACATAAAAAGTTCTCTTATGAACAACCTTCTTGCAAGATACCTTATGCAATGGGCTAGAGTTTGTAAAACTCTAAATGAATTATGAAAATAAATACAGACGACAATACACCGATGGAAGGTATAGTAACATTTACTATGTTCCCTGTGTATACCTTAACCTCATTTCAGGCTAGTCTTTTTAGGCCATAGTAGCTCTTACATTGATTCGTAACAGAATGCAATCGAGCGGGTATCTTTGTGATTAACTCACAATACCCAAGAATTAGTGATTAACATGTTTAACCATAATTCCCAAGAACTATATCTTTGACCAGCCTACTATACATCAAAAACTTGTATGACATTCATACATGAGCTGGATATTCCAGTCATCTTTCTTTCTGCCTTTATACTTCTAACAGTTTAACTTTTAGTATTTCTCCTACTCACAAAAGAAGCACCCAACTTAAGAGTGGCGTTAGCCCCGGACTTCCTAGGCGTGTAAGTCATACTAACACCCTTTGGACACTTCCTTTCTCTTTAAGTTGTTGTTTTATTCACCTTTCATTATATGACATGCGTTCTTCTGGATCCTTTTCCCAACAGTCAAATGCATAGTAAACACTTTTACTAATACTTGCAAACAAACATTGCTTTGTTTGTATCTGAAAATAATTTTCAGTTCCATGAATATCATATAACTATCCCAACTTTCGAAGTTTGGGTTTCATGGAAGCAAACATATTCCACTTGACCGTAACAGAATTCTAGCTTTTGGATCGAAGGACGAGAGTCACATGATCCATAGCATTAGCGGGAGGATACGGAAAGCATGCGATAGGACAAAGTCCTTCTCGACACTTTTGAGGACAATCCTCATATTACGTTACCAATCGTAAAGTTTTAACCAGATATTTAACAACTATTCAATTTTAACAGGGAAAGTGGAATCGCGAGCCATTATTCTACAACTATTTTGCAAGAAACACTTAGACAGTGTTCATAATTAATTGCACTGAGAATTAAACATGTTAATTCAACAGTGCGCTCCCACTCAAATCAATATCTCTCATAATTGATTTAGAGTGATTCAAGATCCATATTTCTATTGTTCGCCATTGGTGTAACACCACTGATGACGAAAATCTCAACCGGTAGGCCAACTTGCCAATCACATCTCTATGTGACTCTTGTTCATCTTTCGATGCGTGTGTTCCGAGCTCATGACGGTCATGCCTGAACGTCAAGACAACCAAGTGATCTTGCTGCGAGGTCTCAACTCACCCGCCTCACACTTCTCTAATCGTTCGTACCCGTGTGACACGGCGCACCCCGAAAAGATAGGTGCCGTGACGGTGCTACACTTGGGAGAACACTAACTACTTGGTATTTTTGTGAGAGATCACCCTAATAAAAAGCGACTACCGCGCAATCAAGAAGGGTGCATCATAAGGGATAAACATCTCAGGCAATTCATAATAGCATGATATGGTATAGCCCTTTCTGACGGAGAAGTATTTCATTTCTTCGTCTTCGGCATTCGTGTTGGTGTTCACCTTCGCGAAGATTGCCACCACCTTGTCGATGCACCAGATAATATTGCTATCTCCATAGCGTATAAAATAAGTGCATTACTTAAGGTTGACACGCAGGTCATTAAAGTGACAATCATATGGCTCCAGCCATCATGCCGAATCATGACACGCAGGTCATGTTAATTACATCATATAGTCATCTCATACATAATCACATTGAATATGAGCATTGCTATACCACATCACATGCATATCCTGCAAAACCAAGTTAGACGCCTCTAATCGGTTTATGCAAAATTTTATTTTACGTGGCTTCTAAGGTTTTGACTTAAACCGCAGCTACCAACGTTTTATCATCAAGTATGATTATTCAAGATGCTAGATTAACATCTCGGGGTGTATGAAAACCGAGATAATTAAATCTCGAGCCCCATACTAAACTTTGTCATACGCATGACCTCCGTGCAGATCATATCTGCAATGCCCTTTCATCTGCGAATTTCATCTTTCTTTTGACTACGGCAGAACCCAAAGAACTGATAGCACTTCCATGATCAATCAGGATCACGGATTGCCAGAACTTTGTTAAATTCCACCATGCTGTCTCGAGATTGAGCAAACGCAAATTCAAGGGAAGCAACAAGAACGTCGGGTAACAGATTTCATCTGTCACCCGCATAAATAATTTTCAGCAATAGATCTCATCTACTACCTAATTATATTATGCAATACCCATACATCTCCATGTATTCTAGATCGAAACCTACATCTACGCATCTCACGGCTCTTGATGCCACTGTAGGGTAACGCAGCAGAAAACAAAAAAATTCCGACCTACGCACCAGCCCAGGACCACTATGGAGACTGCATACATGGTTTGATCTTTTTCGTTACCGACTCGTAGCGCAGCGGGAAGTAGAGTCGATGACGATCGGCGGTGCAGATCCCCGCAACTAGGATTTACAACCTCCCAACCACGAGGATGTATACCCTCATCTGCTCCTCAGACAACCCTCCGGGAGGCGGTCGAACAGCCCCCCCGGATGGTGTCGCGGACAGCCCTTTGGGAGGACCTTCGAAACTCGAACGGTCACTCGGACAGCCCTTCGGGAGGACCTTCGAAACTCGGACGGTCACACGGACAGCCCTTCGGGAGGCACTCACGAACTAAGACCGAAACTACGATCTCTCTACAGAGTTGCACACATACGGTGTCATCTATCCGGCAGGGCTTCGCCGTCCAGAACTAGTTCCCACCGGAACCCACACAGCCTTTCGGCTCTACGAAACTATTTCGCTGGGAGGGAGAGAGAAGCCAGATCATGCATGGCACTTGTATGTGAGAAGGGATGAGTGTGGAGGGCTGCCCCTCCACCTCTATTTATAGGAAATCCCAAGGGGGTAGGGTAGTTTCACAAAAAACCCAAAATGCACATGAATGAAGTCCTTCCACAAGGACCTAGGAGTGAAACCAATGAACAAGAGGGTCCCCAAGGGGGGATACCCCATGTGGCCGGCCACACCCCCATGAGGGGCCCAAAAAATGGCTCATATCCATCCATGTCATCCCCAAGATCTTTTGGAGCAAAGCCCCAAAAGGTGGCTTTCCAAAAAGTAACCATAAAGCTGATTTTCACTATTCATGACGACATTTTTCAGCGTCTGATCGAACTAAAAATATTTATGTGGGCTAAGAACATTTCCAGTATCCACTAAAATGATTTTCAACGCGTTCCAAAACAATTCCGGTTTTAGTGATTTTCATCTGCGAAACGCATCTGAAGTGGCTCCGGCAGCTCCGGAACATTTCCGGTTTTTATCTCAGAAAATTCCAAAAAGCTTCCAGAATGATTCTGGCATCCTCCAAGAATTATCAGGCATGTGCCGAAACCAATTTGACTTAATGGTGTATCCCGAAACAACTTTTCGGTATCATCGAAACTTATCCGATGACCTCTCTCTGCGGTACGATTCCGCTGTCCGAAACTTTTCGGTGTCCGAAACTTTTTCGGTGATTTTCTCTCAGTCCCTGTCTAGTATTCAGCAGATAGATGACCCTTAAGCGTGTGACCCTATAGGTTCGGTGAAGTATAGACATGACCCGGAACCCCTTCCGATCAATGATCAACATCGGAGCCATGGACACCCATATTGACCCCTATACCCACACAAATAAATATTCGAGTGAACCTCCAGTTGCCGTGTGCTATTCCCGTTGCTTCGCGATATGTTACAAATAACCGAGGTGAGACATGTTGGCATTCCCGTGGATCAACAACTTGTCCACTATGCTAGTTACCTCGTTACCGGTTTTGTTCTCTTTTCTCGTTTCGTGTTCCAGCATCCCCGTGATCAAATCACAAAGTGTCTGGCCAGACGATGATGGACACCATAACACCGAGAGGGCCCGAATATATCTCTCCATCGTCGGAGGAGCAAATACCAATCTCGAGCTATCAAGTTACTTAACATACTTTCCCATGAACCCGTAAGCCGCCGTAATAGCCATCCAGTTACGGATGACGTTTAACAAACCCCAAAGTTCATGAAGCAAGCATGAAGAAACTCGATACTCTCATGGTCTAAGGAATTATGCAAACATTAACTATCTCTGTGTTATAAACCATTAACTTGTGACGAATGTATCTCATAGCATAACATCAATTCGGGTCGATTCAACACAAATGTCCTTCCTGACATTGTGCCCTCAAAGTTGCTTGGCATAGACATGCCCATGATTGGGAAAACATAATCATCATGCAACACTTGAGCTAGTCTTGGAGGCACGACTAGGAATACATTTTACCGTTTATTATTCCACACGTGCATATGGGTTCTCCCCAGAGCCTTTATGGATATACGGGCTCGGGAACCACAGCAGTTATAGCATGGAACATAAACATAATTATGAACAGGGAGATAATCAATAACATTTATTATTGCCTCTAGGGCATATCTCCTATATGTGTTGATATCATCATGTCTCGTGATGTGAGCCATTGCATTAGTAAAGTGGGTTTTTTTTTCTCGCGTTGCAACGCACGAGCATTTGTGCTAGTATATATATATATATATATATATATATATATATATATATATATATATATATATATATATATATATATATATATAGGGAAAATCCATCCTATCACCTGGTGGTAGTTACCCCACATATCTCATATACTACCATGTGGTACTATATATATATTATTTTATTAATTTAAATATGTTCATATACTATATCTAAGATATTTCAAAGCAAGTTACGTGAAAAAATTGCATATGAATCCAAGTTTTGTTATATTTGTGAAATACGTACATATTTGTACATAAAAAAGAGCATACTCAAAACATGATACATACTACCCAAAAATTAGTATATATACTACCTAATCATTGATATATACTACATACTACACGTACATACTCTTGATTCCGGCAGATACTACATACAACATACAAAACACAAGTGGTGGTAACTACCACTGCTTGTAGGAAACATTTGTCTTATTATATATATATAGGGGTTGACCTTTATTTTAACATCTATACACCGTAACTTTACGTTTTATAAATTTTGTCTTATTTAAGACATAAAAAGAGAACGTAAGAAAACCTATAATCGTCGTAAAAAATATTTTATGTTACGTATAATTACAAATGTAAAAACATAGCGTAAAATGTACATAAAATACAATTTTTGACCTATATTTTTTTTGTTATGCGAAATTGTATGCAGTAAATCAATATAAATGTTAGTATGTGTATCTCGAATGTAATTTATTTATAAAATGACCGTAAGATTACCTCGGGTGAAGAATAACTTATTCTGCATCCTGGGTGATGAATAGTAACACTATTCGTCACCCTGGGTGAGGAATAGTTATTCTTCACCCACCTCTATTTTATCATCTATGCACCGTAATTTTACGTTTCGTAAATTTCGTCTTATTTTAGACATAAAAAGAGAACGGAAGAAAACCTACACTCGTCGTAATGTTTTTTTATGTTATGTAAATTTACAAATGTAAAAACATAGTGTAAAATGTACATAAAATACAATTTTTGACCTATATTTTTTTTGTTATGCCAAATTTTATGCAGTAAATCAATATGAATGTAACAATTTGTATTTCAAATGTAATTTTTTATGAAATGATCATAAGATTACCTAAGATGAAGAATAACTTATTCTGCACCCTGATGGTAGTTACCCCACATATATCATATACTATAATGTGATACTATATATATTATTATTTTATTTTAAATATGTTCATATATTATATCTAAGATATTTCAAAGCAAATTACATGAAAAAATTGCATATGAGCCCATAGTTTTTGTTATATTTGTGAAGTACGTAAAAGAGAGCATACTCAAAACATGGTACATACTAACTAAAAATTAGTATATATATTACCCAGTCATTGTTATATACTACATACTACATGTACATACTTCCGGTTTCGATAAATACTATATACAACATAGAAAACGTAAGTGGTGGTAACTACCACTGCTTGTAGAAAACATTTGTCATATATATATATAAGGCTGGACTATTCTGTTACTAGTAACAGAATAATACTCCCTCTATCCCAAAATAAGTGTCTTCAGCTTAATACAAATTTGTACTAGAGCTAATATAAAATTGAGACACTTATTTTGGGATGGATGGAGTATTCTGTTACCCACGGCTCTATATAGGGCCCGCGTCTGGTTTTCAACTCTGAACCGGTACGAAAAGAACCCAGCCACCCGCGATCCCACCTTATCCTGGCCCTGGCTCCTGACGGCGCCGCCCCGCCCCACCTCCTCCCCTGCACCCGGCGCCGCCTCGCCCCACCCCACCTCCTCCCCTGCTCCCGGCGCCGCCTCGTTCCACCTCCTCCCCGGCTCGCGGCGCCGCCCCGCCTCACCTCCGGTCCTACTCCCGGCGCCGCCCCATCCCACCTCCTCCTCGACTCGCGGCGCCGCCCGGCCCCGAACCTCCAAGCTCCCCACATCCGGGGGCCGCCTCGACCCTACCCCCTCCCTAGGTCCCGGCGCCGCCCGGCCCCCATTCTCCCCGGGTCCCCTCGATGCCTGGTCCCCAACCTCCCCGGCTCCCGGCGCCGCCAACCGCCCTGCTCCCCTGGCTCCGGTAGCTGCCCCCGCCTGTTCCCCTCCCGCGGGGATGACAGCGCGAATCCGGACTGCGTGGTGGGGCAGTGAGTCTCGTCGGAGTGGAGCTCCTCCGCCTCTAGCCATCGGTAGTTCATTGTGAGTACAGGCTCTGAAACTGCTTAGTACAGGTTGGGGAACATTTTTGGAATCAGTTATATATAGCGGTTGCTTCCAAATGAATTTGTCATTGCTAGTACATTTTTGGTAGCAGATGCTTCCAAGTGAATTGCCGTTACTACTATCTATGATGTTCCTGCCATGTTTTGTTTTTCTTTGAATTTACTATGTAACCACTGCTCATGGTAACATCAAACAACAAATTTTATATGCCTGGCATGTTTGATCCGATTTGACTCCATGAACATAGTGCAAAACAAAAATCAAAGTATCCTTGCTAGCTTGCAGCTGTAATTTTGATTGCACGGCAGTTTAATGTGAAAACAACACGGGAGAAAATGGAGTAAATTGTCTCTAAAGTTTTGATTGCATCGCCATCTCCCGGTGGGGCTCTGCTGCCGGAGCACCCTGGCCGTTCTCAGCCACCACTCCAGGCTGTTCAACGCCACCACCCCAGGCCGTTCATTGCCTGCAGCACCCTGGATCCCGCCCCTCACCCTAGTAGTTTCAGTTATCGAGTGAGCTTCAGTCCAACTTGAGCTTTCAGTCCAACTTGAGCTCCTTGAGATGATCATATAATTAACTTCAAAATTATTACATGGTCCATGTATTTTACAGCAAGTCCATGTAGTACTACATGGGAAGTACAAAAATTACTTCTAGTCAGAGTTCATTTAAATCTATAGGGTCCAGTCCCATATATCTTTTAACCAGGTTCATGGTGAAGCCCAGGGTGCTCGTCGGCGATCACAAGAAGCAGGCCGTCAAGGAGCTGGGTGACATGGTGCAGCGGTGTGGCCAGTTCAACTACCTGAACTGTTTGACAGTAAGTCCATGTATTACTACATGAGAAGTACAAAAATTACTGCTTGTGAGAGTTTATTTAAATCCTGGTCAGTTCATCTCCTCAAAACATATTTACTTCTGGTCTGCCCGTTCTATCTCCTGAACTGTTGATGTTGCATCATTTCTCTCATGATGTGATATTATTTCTCTGTCGTAGCTTCAACATAGTCACAGAAACATCATATAGCTGACCACTGCGTTTGATTTTGTTCTGAGCTACCATGCTATGCTACCTACAAAACCATATAGTTTGAGTTTCCACGCATGCTCTTGGTTTTTGTTGTGTGGTTTATGCATCTCATAGTTTTTTACAATGTTACATTTACTGGCTTGTCAGTCTTCTTTTACCTTCATGTGCACTAACTTCTAAAGATGAAGTATTAGAGTTGCTGGTTTCAGTCTTCTTCTACCTTCATGTGCACTTACTTCTAAAAGATGAAGCTGATAGAGTTGCTGGTTTTGGTGTTACTTTAACTTCATGTGCAGTAATAAAAATACACAAAAGTACCCATCAGCTCAAAGTGTGCCGAAGATACAGTCCTAGGTGTGTTGTAGTGAGTTGTTAATTGGTTACTGGTATCTGCAGGGTATGACCAGTGACAGCGAGTAGGCGGCTAGTGTACTGCGGCGAGCAAGGAGACAGAGGCATGGAGTAGATGTGTGTGGCGAGCCGCTCATGGCCGATGCAGCGGCTGTCTCTACTGCCGGCTTCCAGTGCTACCCCGCCAGTTGCCGTTGCCCCACGTTGTGTGTTTTGGAGCCCCACGTTGGCCCAAGCTGCTATGATGTGTTGTCACCATTTATAATCTGTTAAATGACCGGTATGTTCTTGTTGTCAGTTCATGTGTGTCCTTGTTGTCAGGTCGTGTTCATCTTTTATAGTCAGTTCATGTACATGTGTGTTTGTAATCACGGTGTGTTCTAATAACTTCTTTCAGAAACCACTTTGTAGCTCTGTTCAGCTATGGGTTCTCCGTTCCCAGAAAGCTAAACATCAGTTCTTCTAATTTGTAAAGAAAATGTAGTTTTTCGGATTAACATAAGAACACGACTTCTTTGATGTAGTGCCATCCAAATTCTTATTTTAGTTTTGTTCATTTTCTTATTTAAGTTCAGTTTAAAATCTAATCTTAGTTCAGTTCAAGACAGATTATCATCTATCCAATACAGAAGGAAAATAGAGTTGGGAGTGGACGACCTTGAGCTTGTCCAGCCCACCTTCGTTGTGCTTCTCCAGTGCGTTCATGTGCGGTATTGCTGGCATTCCTGTGTCGCGTGCATGCTTTGGACTATGTGTTGTCTATTGTTATGTAGTATCTCCAGATTTTCTAAACTAACTTGCTCAATGACAGAATTGTGTATCGCACAGTACATGTATTACTACTGGGAATGTTCAGAAATCAGAACTCAAAGAAGTATTGATAGAACAACTACTGTATATTCAAGGAGTCGGGTTTTGCTCCTGCATCACCTCGTCTCCTCCGTTCAACAAAAGCCTCAGATAATTTCACACTATGGTTTCGCTCTTTTGTATAATTCTTGAGTCCAGACTTCTTCTCTTTTTGTTCCATAGAAATTAAAGAAACCTGTAGAAGTTTGGGGTATAAAATTCTATAAGTTTGAAACCGGGAAACTAGTAAGTTCAGACAAAATTCTATAAGTTTTTGTCAAAGAAACGAGGCTTCCCCACGCTTTTTTACCTAATAATGTTCATGTTAGTGCATGCAAGTTGAAGCGCTATGGAAGTGCTAATGCTGATAGTCCTAAAATAATGATTTGCAGTGTCTATTCCGATTCAAGTGCCTTGTTCTTCCAAGCACACATGTTGTTGTGTGTTGATACCTATGGGAGAATAGCACACATGAACTGTGTACTAATGATGAAACCGGGATAAAGTCCTAAAATAATGATGTTCTTTTTGTTAAACACATTATGTCACGCTACATTGGTGTAACCGAAGGAGGAGCCTTGTGCCATACCGGCGCATCTAGAGATAGAGATAGACTAGATAGGTAGTTCAAATATTCTCTTGTAACCTACTCTATCTTCTTATCCCTTCTCCTCCAAGTCTCCTGTAATATCTCAACTATCATTGTATGCGCTTCAGGGAGATTGCGCCCCTGCCTATAACATGCAACACGTCCCCTCACACCGAGGCTAAGACGTTTCCGCATCTCGCACATGGTAATCAGAGCCATCCTACTTTCCATCTAGTTTCTCTCTTGATTCCAGTCGCACCAAAAGAAACATGTCTTCCTCCTCCGGCGTATCTCACCCTAGACTCAGTGGGCAGGTGATCGAGAAACTCTCCCGCACGAATTACGTGCTATGGCGCACACAGATCACACCACAACTTCGTGGCGCCGGTGTCTTCCAGTACGTTGATGGCACCTCGCCGGAGCCGGCCAAGCTTCAAGCCGCCAAGGACAAGGACGGCAAGGACACGTTTGTGCCCAACCCTCGCCACCCCATCTGGGTCCGGAAGGACCAGCAGGTGCTTGGCTTCCTGCTGAGCAATCTCTCCAAAGAGGTGCTCGTCACGGTGACCACGGTCACCATGGCGCAAGCGCTCTGGACGATGCTGGCGGGCATGTACTCGTCGCAGTCGCTGAGCCGCGTCAACAACATACGTACCTCGCTCATCAACGCACAGAAGGGCAACCAGTCCGCCGGCGCCTACTTCGCCACCATGCGCGGTCTCGCGGATGAGCTGGCGGCGACGGGCAAACCCATCCAGGACGATGAACTGATCTCGTACATCCTTCACGGACTGGATCAGGAGTACCAGCCCCTCGTCTCTGCCCTCGACGCCCGCGTCAGCCCCGCCTCCCTCGACGAGATCTTCTCCATGCTCAGCAACTTCGCCCAGCGCATGGTGTAGTTCCAGAACTCCGACGGCGGTGGCTTCAAGTCCTCCGCCAACCTCGCCACCCGCGGTCGTGGCGGTGGCTCTCGCTACTGCGGTCCTTCTCGTGGCAAGGGCAGGGCTGGTGGTGCCAGGACCAGCAACACTGGCGGAACCAATGGTGGCGGCGCTCGTGGCACCAGGGGTCGCCGCGGTGGCGGCTCTGGCCGAACTCGCCCGGACGCCCCACGCTGCCAAATCTGTGGCAAACCTGGTCACACTGCTCGGGATTGCTGGTACCACTATGATGAAGACGAGGACGACTCTCAAGATGATGACAAGATCGCTGCGGCAGCTGATGGCTCCTACGGCATGGACACCAATTGGTACCTCGACAGCGGCGCCACAAATCATCTCACCGGAGAGCTCGAGAAGGTGACCCTCCGTGAGAAGTACCACGGCAAGGATCAAATTCACACCGCCGATGGTGCAGGTATGAGCATCAGCAGCGTTGGTTATTCGGTTATACATACCCCTCATCATAAAATTCATCTTAGATTTTTTTTTGCATGTTCCTAGTGCCAACAAAAACCTCCTTTCCGTTCATAGAATTACACTTGACAACCATGTCTTCATGAGTTTCATCCTTTTTTCTTCTTGATCAAGGATCTGGCCACGAGGAAAACCCTCTATCGAGGTAGATGTGTTCGAGGGCTCTACCCGTTCCTTCCGGAGTTTAGAAGACACAATAAACAAGCCTATGGTGTTGTCAAGCTTTCTTCAACACGGTGGCACGATCGTCTAGGACATGCTTCATTTTCTTTAGTTGAACGCTTGCTTAGGAAAAATAAGCTCCCGTTTGTTGGTGAGCGTCATGTTGAAACTATTTGTGATTCATGCCAAAGAGCAAAAAGTTATCAATTGCCTATCCTGTTTCTACCAGTGTTTCTACTCAACCACTCCAGTTAATTTTTTCAGATGTTTGGGGTCCTGCCCCTAGCTCAGTTGGTAGACACACATATTACGTTAGTTTCATTGATGACTATAGCAAATTCTCTTGGATCTATCTTCTAAAGAAACGATCCGAAGTTTTTCAAGTCTTTCAAAACTTTCAAGCACTTGTAGAACGAAAATTTGATCGCAAAATCCTTGCGGTACAATCTGATTGGGGGGGGGATACGAAAAGTTGAATTCCTTCTTCCAAACTCTTGGCATATCTCATCATGTTTCCTGCCCTCACGTGCACCAACAAAACCGCTCGGCCGAACGCAAGCACCGTCACATAGTTGAGGTGGGTCTCGCTCTCCTAGCTGGTGCTTCCATGCCCCTCAAGTTCTGGGATGAAGCGTTTCTCACCGACGTTCACATCATCAATATGCTTCCTAGTCGTGTCATCAACAACGAAACTCCCATGGAAAGACTCCTTCACACCAAACCAGACTAAAAGTCCCTTCGTGTCGCTGGGTGTGCGTGTTGGCCCAACCTTCGTCCATACAACAATCGAAAATTAATGTTTCGATCAAAACAGTGTGTCTTTCTAGGGTATAGTGCTCAACACAAGGGTGTCAAGTGTCTTGATGTCACCTCTGGTCGTGTGTATATTTCACGTGATGTCGTGTTTGATGAGACCAAGTTTCCTTTTGCCATCTTCACCCCAATGCGGGTGCACTCCTTCGCATAGAAATCCTACTCCTTCCGTCTCATCTTACTGGTTTTGATCACGGGGGTGATAACTGTAATGATCAAGTGTTGACTGACCCTCTTAATACCACATATGAGTATGATGATGATGCATGAGAAAGCAGAGAAAAAACGGCAGTCAAAACGACGAAGAAATGCGGCCTACAGGGCCATATTTTATGTGTCCAGGCGAGGGGAACAAATCCCCCTTGGGGTCCGTCCAGCCAGGCACAACATCCCCCTTGGGATCGGAGCACTCAGACGCGGCAGGCAGGTCAGGCGGATCTGCCTCCGATTCCGCGCCAGCCGAATCAGGTGCGATCAGGCGCGGGACAGCGCGTGCTGACAGCGACGTCGAGCCGGCCACGCGGCACGCTGTGGCTGGGGAACACACCTCCTCCGCCCCGCGCCAACCAGGAAATGACAGGTGGCGTGGCGCCACTGGGCCCGTGGCGGCTCGGTTTCTGGCCCAGCCGGTTTGCTATAAACGGCGGGATCTGCGCCGCCCGACAGCTACAGGCCTGACCGGCGCGGGATCCTGTGCTGATACGCTCACGCCCTCCTGCACCAATGATGAGGCGTGTCGGGTAGGATCCTCTGTGCCGGCTATAACGCCCGTGTCTTCGCCAACGCCCTCATCAGCCACAAAAGATCCGGCTCGGGTGGATTCGGCGGCTGCAACTGTCCCAGATTCTGCCATGGGATTTTCTGCGGCAGAAACAGCAGCCACAACGTCTCCGCGTCGCACACGACTGCAAAAAGGGGTAACCAAACCTATTAACTACAAGCATATTACAAAATATGGCATGGTATGTTCTACAGGTGAACCTCACACTCTTGAGGAAGCTTTGAGTGATGAAAAGTGAAAAAAGGCCATGAATGAAGAATTTGTGGCACTTCAGAAGAACAAAACATGGCATTTGGTTCCTCCACAGCAAGGTAAAAATCTCATTGACTGCAAGTGGGTGTTTAGGATTAAAAGAAAATCAGATGGAACCATTGATCGATACAAAGCTAGATTGGTTGCAAAAGGATTCAAACAACGATATGGCATAGACTACGAGGACACGTTTAGTCCTGTTGTAAAAGCTGCCACTATTCGCCTTGTTTTGTCTATTGCTGTTTCCAGGGGCTGGAGTCTCAGGCAACTAGATGTACAGAACGCGTTTCTCCATGGTGCTCTGGAAGAGGAAGTGTACATGAAGCAACCTCCTGGGTTTGTGAACAAAAACGTTCCTTCTTACATATGCAAACTTGACAAATCATTGTATGGGTTGAAGCAAGCTCCAAGAGCATGGTATTCACGTCTCAGTCACAAGATGCAACAACTTGGTTTTGTTCCTTCGAAGTCTGAGACCTCACTGTTCATTTACAACAAGCATAACACATACATATTTGTACTCATATATGTTGATGATATCATTGTTACAAGCTCATCAGATGAGGCTGTTACAGGGCTCTTGAAAGATCTCAGTACAGAGTTTGCTCTCAAGGATCTTGGAGACTTGCATTATTTCCTAGGGATTGAGGTGAAGAAGCATGAGGATGGACTTCATCTCTCTCAGGAAAAGTATGCAGCAGATATGGTAAAAAAGGCAGGACTACAAGGTTATAAGCCCTCTCCCACTCCTATGTCAAGTTCAGAAAAATTATCTCTCACAGAAGGACAACTCTTAAGTCAAGATGATAGTACAAAATATAGAAGTCTGGTAGGTGCACTCCAATATCTTACACTTACTAGACCTGATATCTCATTTGCTGTCAACAAAGTCTGTCAGTTTGTTCATGCACCCACTACAGTTCATTGGGCTGCTGCTAAACGTATTGTTCGCTATGTCAAGAATACTGCCAACATTGGTTTGAATTTCAGCAAGTCATCCTCTACACTTGTAAGTGCTTTTTCAGACTCTGACTGGGCAGGCTGTCTGGATGATAGAAGGTCCACTGGTGGCTTTGCAATTTTCTTTGGCCCAAACTTAATATCCTGGTGTGCAAGAAAACAAGCACTGTTTCCAGGTCTAGCACAGAGGCAGAATACAAGGCACTGGCAAATGCCACAGCTGAGGTTATATGGGTACAATCCATGCTAAAGGAACTTGGTGTCAGGAGTACTCAAGCTCCTTATTTGTGGTGTGATAACTTGGGTGCTACATATTTATCTGCTAATCCAGTTTTTCATGCTAGGACAAAACATATTGAGATAGACTTCCACTTTGTGAGAGAAAGAGTTGCCAAGAAGCAACTTCAGATTCGGTTTGTGCATTCCAAAGATCAAATTGCAGATGGATTCACAAAACCATTGCCTACAAGAAGCTTTGAAGACTTCAAACATAATCTCAACTTGATGAAGTTGTGATTAAGGGAGGGTGTTAAACACATTATGTCACGCTACATTGGTGTAACGGAAGGAGGAGCCTTGTGCCATACTGGCGCATCTAGAGATAGAGATAGACTAGATAGGTAGTTCAAATATTCTCTTGTAACCTACTCTATCTTCTTATCCCTTCTCCTCCAAGTCTCCTGTAATATCTCAACTATCATTGTATGCGCTTCAGGGAGATTGCGCCCCTGCCTATAACATGCAACACGTCCCCTCACACCGAGGCTAAGACGTTTCCGCATCTCACACACTTTTTATTCAGATTTAAACGCACACAAGCACTCAACTAAGTGGTGTTTGTTATATTATTTATAAATATAAATACACAACTTCTTGCTGTGCACTTGGTGTTACCCTGTTCTGGGTGTTTATCACCTGACCCCTCCTCATGTATCATACCTGCACATCTCCTTGTGCTGCTGTATGCAGTTTGGCTGCTCCCCCTACCTCATGATCCTATGTGCTAAGGGCACTACCATTTTTTGGTCCGCGGAGGTTGGAGGACGGTCCAGATGCTGTACGCTCTTGCGATCTCCTCCATTGTCAAGGTCACATCATGTGCACCGTCCTCAGTCCAACCCCATGGCATAAGGATGATCGAGTTCATCGCAAGCAGCAGTCCATGGCTGCCTTCTTCCACTTTCCTCCGCCTAGGTCCTTTCCTATGGTGGTGCAAGGTTTCTACTCTTCTCCCTCCCGTGCTCTCTCTCACTATCCGTGTTCATTTGTACTGCTGCTTCGATTTCTTTGTGATGCAAATGTTGTTGATGAACATTTTTTGTAGTAAAAAGCTACAAAAAAAATCAGTTTTTCTCGTTGCGAAAATTTCTGAATTTTGCTCTGTTCTAGCAGTTCGAAGAATAATGTTCACTAGGACTATTTTGGCGTTACTTTAACTTCATGTGCAGTAATAAAAATACACAAAAGTACCCATCAGTTCAAAGTGTGCCGAAGATACAGTCCTAGGTGTGTTGTAGTGCATGGTTAATTGGTTACTGGTATGTGCAGAGTACGACCGGTGAAAGTGAGTAGGTGGCTAGTGTATTGCGGCGAGCAAGGAGACAGAGGCATGGAGCAGATGTGTGTTGCGAGGCGCTCATGGCCGATGCAGCGTCTGTCTCTACCGCCGGCTTCCTGTGCTACCCCGCTAGTCGCCGTTGCCCCACGTTGTGTGTGGAGCTTCAATTTTTTCAGTTCATAGTTTGAATGCTTTTCAGCTCGTCTACTTTCCAATCAAAGTCCGATCATCTTTGTGTTTCCATATTATTCTTATATCACAAACTGTGGAGCGACAATAATTCCAACATGATGTTTTGTTCAGTTTTGGGTGCTGCATATAATGCAAAGTAGATAGGTGCAGGAAGAAAGGTACTTTATTTGATTTAGTTCTCTCATGATGCCTGTCTATTTCAATCCTCTAAGTTGCATTGCAAACGGCCAATAGTAGGATTTTTTCAATGCTTTTATTGGAATTTTCAATGTATAGTTGCAATTCTTTTGCATCTCCTCACTGATAGAACAACCCTGCTACTACTTCTTGGTGGGAATGGTTTGACATGTATGTCACTGCCTAGTATCATAAATGTCCTAGTTAATAGATCATGATTTTCTCCCTTTTGCCTATGTCTCTTAGTGTGTTCCCCCTTCCTCTTTTCATATAGCATATTCTGAACATCAGATGCTTTCAAAAATGTGTCGTGCAAGTTCAAGTATAACTGCTGCAGGAGTTCAAAAATCTAAACATTTAAGCTCAACCCAATTTCAAGAACTGTTTTCCTTCATAAAATTGTATTTTTGTTAGTTTGTTGTTATGGACAGTACAGATGCACATTGTTGTGTAGTACATGTGTCCATTGATGTGTTCGAATCCCTTCCGTTCACTTTGATTCCTACAGGTGGTTCAGTGTGTCGAGTGGCAGCAGCGCTTGATCCCTAGTGGTTGCCCGCGCAAGGAGGATACATGGACGCTACAGTGGTGGAGGAGTCAGTACATGTAGTAGCTAGCTCAAGAAAAGGTATTGTCATGTAGCTTTGGTCTTACCATTGTGGTTTGTTGATATTTTTGCTTGTGTTATTGCATGGGAAAATGAAAAGGAAAGGAGTTTTCTTTTTACAATTGATGATGGGATTGCATGACTTCATCTAGAAAAAAGTGTTATTGATAAACCAGCAGCAAGGATGATATGTTCATGAGCTGAGTCCACATGCTGTCATTTGCAAATCAATTTCTAAATGTGACAAAATAAAAAAGTGAGACTCTGAGTGTTGGTTTCATTGCACAAATAAAGTTCACATCCATGCCTTCTCAGACCTACATGTTCTACTTCTAATTTTAGTGACACACTCAGTTTAAGTTTCTTATTTTAGTTCAGTACAATTTCTAATTTTAGTTAAGTTCAGTACAATTTGTTCTATAAAATATAGTACAACAAGCAATTCTATTGAGTGTTTTCTGTTGATATGTGCCCAAGAAACAAGAGATTCTTATTGAGTAGAAGCTCCAAGTTTGCAAAATATATATGTTGTATGATATATATTATGTTCCTGTAGGAGGTTCAAAGACTGCTATGTAGCAACTTCAAGAGTTTAGTTTCGTGAAAAAAGTGATTTCTTGGTCAGGATTTTGCAGGATCTTTGGGTTAGCAGTGGTTAATTGGTTTACCCCCGGAGCTTGTCGGCAAGGCGGGCACTGGGCCAACCACAAGGCAATGCCGCCAGGTAGGGCACGAGACGGCTGCCAAGCGCGACATGAGCCTTTCCGACCCCATTTCCAGGTTCAGCGCCAAGGATCTCACTGTGGGGTGCGCGAAGGCACTAGCGCCTCTGCTTCCATTTTTCTTCCGAAGTTTTGCTAACCAATTAGCCACTGATAAGATGACTTTGCTTCCAACTAGCCACTGAAAGTTGTGGCCATTTAATGTCACCTTCTACGTTTGAGACATGTCAAACTGTAACCTTCCAATGTTACCGTTTGGTAGCTTAGGATGCTGTATGTTTTCTTGATCTACAAAGTGACTATCTGAGAGCTGTGTCGAACTGTCTTATTACAGTTTGGAACTTCTCTAATAATGCCAGTTGATTCTTAATGTTTTATCCTCATCAGTTCTAAAAATCCCAGAGCATTCGTCCAACTTTATATCAGGATATACTATGTTGTTTCTATAAATTTTTGTATGCTTGTATTTGCAAAAGTATGTTACAGTTGCCTCTTCGATTTCATGTGGTGAGGATGTGTGTGCTCCCACATATTCGATAGTGCTCTCTCCTGCCTATTTTGGTTGATGTCTACGAATGGACAAAAATTGTATGGGAAACGTTCTATTATTACTAGCATATAAGCTCAGAGAAAAGTTGAACATGATGTCCCAGATAAATTTGGAAAAAAAGCTCAAACAAGAAAACCATGGAAATTCAAAATGGTAAAAGTTCAAGTGGTAAAATAAGAGAAGTCCAGAATATAGTCGCAAAACAATGTTGAGTTCAAAAGAAAACACAAAACATTTTTGTTTTATTAAAAATATCATTCAGTTCAACGGTATAAACTATGCAAGTTCGGGCATGATGATACCATCGAGAAGTTACAAGGAAAATTATACCGAAAATACAGAGTAAAGTCTAGTACGTGAAAAGACGCTCGGTACAAAATCATACAAACATCCGTTCAAAGTACTCTATTTTCAGAACCATTCAAAACTACTATGAAAAGTACCTTAGTACAAACACACAAATAGATCAGTACGAGTACTCTGTTTTTCGATCGGAAAAACAACACGATGGGTCTCACCGTATTCAAAATTACTCTTCAACGGTTGCGAGTTTGAGAAAATATTCAATATGATTAAGTTTCGCATTTTCGATATCTTTCCAATGGTATATTATTTGCCCCATTTTGACAAACTTAAAAAAGAAATCACGTTCGGAATCAAATTTGATCGTATTCAAATTCGAGTTTAAACCGTAAGGAATTAGAAAAACATTTCTATACGAAAAACTTGCGCATTTCCATAGCTTTCCAATGCCGTATCATTTGCGTCAATCCGACCAACTGTTTGAAAAAAAAAACATGAAAATACATTTCGCCCAGAATTTCACCATTTTTCAAATTACTTTTAAATCGTATAGAATTTGAAAAAACAATAGATATATGAAAGAAGCGGATTTTCACCAGCTTTCCAATGCCATCTTATTTGCTCAATTCCGACAAACCGTTTGAAAATTAAGTCCAAAATATGATTCATGTTTTCATTTTTGAAAAAAAAAACGGTTTTTCCAAAACTACTCTTAAATCATGATGATTTTGAAAAAAATTCCTATATATTTGTAATGTAGATGTCAAGAACTTTACAACGATATATTACATGCCCCATTCTGACGAAAAGACGATCAGTAGATTCTACCATCTAGTGGTAGTTACCCCATCCTGTCAACCATCCGATCTCTTCCCAGGTGTGGCTTTTGATTGACGGGTCTTGTTCCAAAATAAGCCGATTTACTCCCCACCCGGTAAAAAATCAGCTGGATGGTTCCGACTTTTGTGCATGGAACGTATATAGCGTGTCGTATCCAACAACCTGGATATTTATGTGGCCTAGATCGAGCTCTCGCATAAACAAAGGGTAAAATATCCAATAGCACTTTCCAATTGATTCATAGCTTCATGGTACGAGAAAGTTCCCTTGCCGATCGAGATGTTGCATGGCCCGGCCATGGCGCCACGTGTGCCTGCAAACTAAGCCGCATTATCGCTTTTCATTGGATCTCACAGCTGCTGAAGGTATCGTGTTGACACATCTGCTTATAACAAATACACGTATGTATGTATGTTAACCTTTGATCTGTGAGATTGCAGTTTTAACTTTATGTTTGAGCTAGCTTCTGGGTTGATCGATGCCTTCTCCGCCGATGTGGACGCAACACCACCATCATCACCGTACCAGCCCCTATCTTATTGTGTCTCACAAACCGTTGTCATGCACAGATCAGTCACGCACGAACAATCCATGCACTCGGCCGCTCGGATGCCGCCACCGTAGAGGCGCCGCCTGGATGGGAACTCATCATGATGATGGTTTGGATCGATCCATGTTGTTATTATTTTTTTTAACGAAAATGCTGATGGAGCAGCTTTTCATTGATATTTGGGGGGGGGGGGGGGGGTAATATAGAGTTTAGTTACAGCAGTTTTATAGTTCACGCGAAAGAGGAGGCATGTCCACCTAGTGGGGAATCCATGTTGTTATCTATACACGTAATACTATGTTCTTTGATCTCACATTACGTGTGCTAATTTAGTTTTCTGATATACGTAATTTGTTGATTTTAGCCTGAGATTTTCTGGGCGCCCAGGTTGTTCATGCTGCTCGACGATGCCCCGGCGGAAAGCGCCGATCGGATTTCCCTAGGCGACCTCACCTACATATGAATACAACTTCCCTTCGTTAGACCCATTTTTAAAACCAAGCCATGAAGGCCAACCTGTTCCTCTGAATGTGGAGAAGACTGCCATTGCAGCAAGACACGTGGATCTAGAGATTGAAATCTAGTTGTTGTAGAACAGCCAGATCTAGAGGAGTATGTAATGGCCATGTACTGTCGTTCGCATGCTCTGACGTCGGCAATATGGTGGGAGCTGCCGACGCTTTTCTTGGAGAACTTCTGGATGAGGACGAATATACTTCGGCGTCCGCTCAAGATGCATTGACACAAACTGATGCATGTTGTTTCCTGGAATCAATGGATGACATAATGGATGCATCATGTATGTATCACGATCATGTATTACCGAACGCACCAGCTTGAAATATAAACAAACTCTGTTAGCAATAATATTCTCTCCATATACTATTTAGTATAGCGTGCATATACTTCATACTCTCTTTCAGAAAATATTATATTCGACATAGTATAAACCAAAAATAAAGCAATCCATACTCTCCCACGTCAGCATATTTTACATCTACCACTGAATGCTTTTTGAAGTATATAATTGTTCATGTTCTCTGTAAGCATATACTGACATACAACATACAACATACTCTCTAGTGATTTAAACGATCTTATATTTCTTTACAGAAAATACACCATACAACATACACCATGTACTACCTTGCCTATTAGACTCCATACTATTCCTCAAAGAATATTATACTTCATACTACCTTTTGTCATACTCTTTTCTTCTATTAATACTCTTTTCTTTCACTCTACATACTACATACTACTTTTTTTGCTAGGAACGTACTACATACTACATGTGCATCCACCATCATGTGCTTGAGAAATTAGATGGAAATCACCCACATATACTAATATATAATTAAATAGAGTCTTGTTTAATTCCATTGGCATAATCCTTCTCTTGATACTCATGCCGGTTAGTACACCCTTTACATGGCATGCCTCCATCTACTGTGTAGGACATAATATAATCTTCATACTCTACACGAATCTGGAGTATATATTCTTTGATTATTTTGGAGTATATAGTATGTATAATACCTTTAGGGGGAAATTCTACTCGAAAAATACTCCATTCCCTATAGAGTATACCACACACTTCATACTATTTTTTTATATACTCCATACTACATGTTTTATGTATATATACCCCATAGAACATTCTGCGCAAAAATACCCTGAAAATTGTCTCCCTTGTTAAGGGAATACCTCCCTTCTTATGAGTATTCTACCTTTTATAATTGGTGCGCCCAGACACATGCTCCATAGAATGTTTATTAGAGATTAAAATAAATATGTGTCATCCAGAAAAATTGCATGCTTCTGATTCTTATTGAAAAATGTGCATACTACATACTCGTTTCCATATAAGGGTACGTGTATGGAATTTGTATAACGTGAATTATTTCTTTTGGAGAATGTAGTATGTAGTATGTAGGTCACCGTGCCTTTCCAGGGAATAAGGAGTGGATGTAGGATGCACTTATCCATTCAGCGTGATGCGTATGCATGTAGGCAGGAAGGTAGCAGGTTGTTATAGGTCGTTACGAACAGTGAATTATTTAATTACTAATTGGAAAATCTGGTTAGTTGAGTGCTAATGGATCCTTTCCGATCCGCTAACCCATGTGGCTTGCATAAACTTAGGAGACACGTGGCAGTCAAACAAGTAGGAGGTAACTACAACTGCTTGTAGATAAAATTTATCCTGTATGTAGTGTAATATATATAGTGATGCTATTCATCACCCAGGGTGCAGAATAAGTTATTTTTCACCCAAGGTAATCTTACGATCACTTCATAATTAAATTACATTTGGAATTCAAATAGTTACGTTCCTATTGATTCACTACGTAAAATTTGGTATAAGAAAATAAAATTATAGGCCATAAGACAAGAAAATTTAGAGTTTATGTATATTTTACACTATGTTTTTACGTTTGTAATTTTACATAACATAAAATAGTTTTTACGGCGATGATATATTTTCTTACGGTCTCTTTTTACGTCAGAAATAAGATAAAACTTATGGAACGTAAAATTACAGTGCACTGGTGGTAAAATATAGGGGGGTGAAGAATAACTATTCCTCATCCAGGGTGACGAATAGTCAATCCCTATATAGTGATGTTATTTTGATAACTCTTCCGCACTGCACGCTCAATGCAAGGGCACTGCACTTTCAGTAGCAGGGGTACTGCAATACAGAGACTAGTGAACTTCGTGTCGGAAAAAACTGCACGTGGTGTTTTCTCGGTACCTTTTTGCTCTAGTTTTTTAACCGTTTATCGGAACGAGGCCTGTAATATACCGTTGAGAATCTATGGATTAAGCGCAACTTTGCCATGTTGAACACTTTTCGAGATTCCTCACGGTTTAAGAGCACTTCTAAAAATGGTGCGGCGCACGACGAGTGGCACGAGCATTTTTTCGCATTCTTTTTCTAAATCGCTCATCGGAATGAAGCAACTGATACACGTTGGAAAGATATCGTCGAGGCACATCTTTTCATATCTACTTTTCTCTAATTATTATGGTTTAAGAGCAGTTTAAAATTTACTAAATCGCGGAATTCTGTTTTTTTGAATTTTTTCAATTTTCGTACTGTTTCCGGTCCAGTTTTCGAACCGTTTGCCGAAATGAGTCGTGTGATACGCCGTTGGAAAGCTACGGATGAGGCGCAACTTTCATATGTTCTAATGTTTTTTAAATTCCTTACGGTTTTTAGTTAATTTTGAAAATCGTGCGGCTGATGACGAGAGGCAGCGACCGTTTTTCGCGAAATTTTTACAAATCGTTGGTCGAAATGATTCAAATTACACGCCGTTGGAAAGATATCGATGAGGCGCAACTTTTTCATGTTCTGATTCCTTACGGTTTAAGATCATTTTTAATTTTAACGAAATGGGGACACTATTTTTTTGCGACACCAAAATGGTCGTATGTACTGCATCGGACAGAAAACCGCACTGCTTCGTACTCAAAACCGCACTGCATCAGACGGTCAAGTGAACTTCATGATTTCTTTTGTCGAACGTAAATTTTTCTCAGACGAGTTTTTGTTGTTTTTTTTCAATTTTTTTGTGAACAAGAGTGGACCGCAGAGAGGAGGCAAGTGAACCGCGATATATATCGAAGTGAACCTCATTACTATCTTTGTTGTTGTGCTAAATTTTTCGCACTTCCACGCGGTGAGCAAGTGAATAACATCACTCTAAAAAACGAACCACATCCTAGGACCAAACGCACTAGGTGTTGATGTAGTCGACTGATTTTTGAAACATAAAAAAACAAATTGCACTTCATACATAAGGCTAAAGAAACATCATTCTTTTTTACACAAACTGAGTGCACTTCAAAAAAAATCTGCAAAAAATGCAAAACATTGATGGAGTGAACTGGGTCGCCAATTTTTTCATGAAAAAATGTACTGCATGCATGCATGGGGCGGGAGGCAGACTACACGAGTGTCCGGCGGGACTGCAAGCAGATGCGCTCCGCACTGCACAAGAGTCTCTTCCACGAGCAAAACATGATCAACACCAAGACTCCATGGGTGTTAGAATCATTACTGTGTAATCTAGATTATTGACTCTAGTGCAAGTGGGAGACTGAAGGAAATATGCCTTGGAGGCAATAATAAAGTTATTATTTATTTTCTCATATCATGATAAATGTTTATTGTTCATGCTAGAATTGTATTAACCGGAAACATAATACATGTGTGAATACATAGACAAACATAGTGTCACTAGTATGCCTCTACTTGACTAGCTCGTTGATCAAAGATAGTTGAGTTTCCTAGCCATAGACATGAGTTGTCATTTGATTAATGGGATCACATCATTAGGAGAATGATGTGATTGACTTGACCCATTCCGTTAGCTTAGCACTTGATCGTTTAGTTTACTGCTATTGCTTTCTTCATGACTTATACATGTTCCTATGACTATGAGATTATGCAACTCCCGATTACCGGAGGAACACTTTGTGTGCTACCAAACGTCACAACGTTACTGGGTGATTATAAAGGTGCTCTATAGGTGTCTCCGATGGTACTTGTTGAGTTGGCATAGATCGAGATTAGGATTTGTCACTTCGATTGTCGGAGAGGTATCTCTGGGCCCTCTCAGTAATGCACATCACAATAAGCCTTGCAAGCAATGTGACTAATGAGTTAGTTGCGGGATGATGCATTACGGAACGAGTAAAGAGACTTGCCGGTAACGAGATTGAGCTAGGTATTGAGATACTGACGATCGAATCTCGGGCAAGTAACATACCGATGACAAAGGGAACAACGTATGTTGTTATGCGGTTTGACCGATAAAGATCTTCGTAGAATATGTAGGAACCAATATGAGCATCCAGGTTCCGCTGTTGGTTATTGACCGGTAACGTGTCTCGGTCATGTCTACATAGTTCTCGAACCCGTAGGGTCCGCACGCTTAAAGTTCTGTGACGATCGGTATTATGAGTTTATATGTTTTGATGTACCGAAGGTAGTTCAGAGTCCCGGATATGATCACGGACATGACGAGGAGTCTCGAAATGGTCGATACATAAAGATTGATATATTGGAAGCCTACATTTGGACATCGGAAGAGTTCTGGGTGAAATCGGGATTTTACCGGAGTGCTGAGGGGTTACCGGAACCCCCCGGGGGTTTAGTGGGCCTTGTTGGGCCCTAGTGGAGAGAGAGGGGCTGGCCAGGGCAGGCTGCGCGCCCCCTCACCCTCTGGTCCGAATTGGACTAGGAAGGGGGGGCGGCGCCCCCCTTTCCTTCTCCTTCTCCTTCTCCCACTTCCTTTCCCCCTCCTAGTAGGAGTAGGAAAGAGGGGAGTCCTACTCCTACTAGGAGGAGGACTCCTCCTTCTGGCGTGCCCTACAGGGACGGCCGGCCTCCCCCCTTGCTCCTTTATATACGAGGGCAGGGGGGCACCCTAGAACACACAAGTTGATCATTGATCTCTCCCAGCTGTGTGCGGTGCCCCCCTCCACCATAATTCACCTCGGTCATATCGTAGCGGTGCTTAGGCGAAGCCCTGCGACGGTAGCTTCATCAACATCGTCACCACGCCGTCGTGCTGACGAAACTCTCCCTCGAGCTCTACTGGATCGTGAGTTCGCGGGACGTCACCGAGCTAAACGTCTGCTGAACGCGGAGGTGCCGTACGTTCGGTACTGAGGATCGGTCGATCGTGAAGGCGTACGACTACATCAACCGCGTTGTCATAACGCTTCCGCTTAACGGTCTATGAGGGTATGTGGACGACACTCTCCCCTCTCGTTGCTATGCATCACCATGATCTTGCGTGTGCGTAGGATTTTTTTTGAAATTACTACGTTCCCCAACAGTGGCATTCGAGCCAGGTTATTGCGTAGATGTTATATGCACGAGTAGAACACAAGTGAGTTGTGTGCGATACAAGTCATACTGCTTACCAGCATGTCATACTTTGGTTCGACGGTATTGTTGGATGAAGCGGCCCGGACCGACATTACGCGTACGCTTACGCAAGACTGGTTCTACCGACGTGCTTTGCACACAGGTGGCTAGCGGGTGTCAGTTTCTCCAACTTTAGTTGAACCGAGTGTGACTACGCCCGGTCCTTGAGAAGGTTAAAACATCACTAACTTGACGGACTATCGTTGTGGTTTTGATGCGTAGGTAAGAACGGTTCTTGCTCAGCCCGTAGCAGCCACGTAAAACTTGCAACAACAAAGTAGAGGATGTCTAACTTGTTTTTGCAGGGCATGTTGTGATGTGATATGGTCAAGACATGATGCTATATTTTATTGTATGAGATGATCATGTTTTGTAACAGAGTTATCAGCAACTGGCAGGAGCCATATGGTTGTCGCTTTATTGTATGCAATGCAATCGCCCTGTAATTGCTTTACTTTATCACTAAGCGGTAGCGATAGTCGTAGAAGCAATAGTTGGCGAGATGACAACGATGCTATGATGGAGATCAAGGTGTCGCGCCGGTGATGATGGTGATCATGATGGTGCTTTGGAGATGGAGATCAAAGGCACAAGATGATGATGGCCATATCATATCACTTATATTGATTGCATGTGATGTTTATCCTTTATGCATCTTATTCTGCTTTGTTTGATGGTAGCATTATAAGATGATCTCTCACTAATTTTCAAGATAAAAGTGTTCTCCCTGAGTATGCACCATTGCCAAAGTTCGTCGTGCTGAGACACCACGTGATGATCGGGTGTGATAAGCTCAACGTTCATCTACAACGGGTCTAAGACAATTTTGCACACGTAGAATACTCGGGTTAAACTTGACGAGCCTAGCATATGCAGATATGGCCTCGGAACACTGAGACTGAAAGGTCGAGCGTGAATCATATAGTAGATATGATCAACATAGTGATGTTCACCATTGAAAACTACTCCATCTCACGTGATGATCGGTTATGGTTTAGTTGATATGGACCACGTGATCACTTAGATGATTAGAGGGATGTCTATCTAAGTGGGAATTCTTAAGTAATATGATTAAATGAACTTAAATTTATCATGAACTTAGTACCTGATAGTATTTTGCTTGTCTATGTTGTTGTCGATAGATGGCTCATGTTGTTGTTCCGTTGAATTTTAATGCGTTCCTTGAGAAAGCAAAGTTGAAAGATGATGGTAGCAATTACACGGACTGGGTCCGTAACTTGAGGCTTATCCTCATTGCTGCATAGAAGAATTACGTCCTGGAAGCACTGCTGGGTGCCAGCCTGCTGCAGATGCAACTGACGACGTTAAGAACGTCTGGTAGAGCAAAGCTGATGACTACTCGATAGTTCAGTGTGCCATGCTTTATGGCTTAGAACCGGGACTTCAACGATGTTTTGAACGTCATGGAGCATATGAGATGTTCCAGGAGTTGAAGTTAATATTTCAAGCAAATGTCCAGATTGAGAGATATGAAGTCTCCAATAAGTTCTACAGCTGCAAGATGGAGGAGAATAGTTCTGTCAGTGAACATATACTCAAAATGTCTGGGTATAACAATCACTTGATTCAACTGGGAGTTAATCTTCCGGATGATAGTGTCATTGACAGAATTCTTCAATCACCGCCACCAAGCTATAAGAGCTTCGTGATGAACTATAATATGCAAGGGATGGATAAGACAATTCCCGAGCTCTTCGCAATGCTAAAGGTTGCGGAGGTAGAAATCAAGAAGGAGCATCAAGTGTTGATGGTCAACAAGACCACATGTTTCAAGAAAAAGGGTAAAGGGAAGAAGAAGGGGAACTTCAAGAAGAATGACAAACAAGTTGCTGCTCAAGAGAAGAAACCCAAGTCTGGACCTAAGCCTGAGACTGAGTGCTTCTACTGCAAACAGACTAGTCACTGGAAGCGGAACTGCCCCAAGTATTTGGCGAATAAGAAGGATGGCAAGGTGAACAAAGGTATATGTGATATACATGTTATTGATGTGTACCTTACTAGAGCTCGAAGTAGCACCTGGGTATTTGATACTGGTTCTGTTGCTAATATTGGCAACTCGAAACAGGGACTACGGATTAAGCGAAGACTGGCTAAGGACGAGGTGACGATGCGCGTGGGAAATGGTTCCAAAGTCGATGTGATCGCCGTCGGCACGCTACCTCTACATATACCTTCGGGATTAGTTTTAGAACTGAATAATTATTATTTGGTGCCAGCGTTAAGCATGAACATTATATCTGGACTTGTTTGATGTGAGACGGTTATTCATTTAAATATGAGAATAATGGTTGTTCTATTTATATGAGTAATATATTTTATGGTCATGCACCCTTGAAGAGTGGTCTATTTGTGTTGAATCTCGATAGTAGTGATACACATATTCATAATGTTGAAGCCAAAAGATGCAGAGTTAATAATGATAGTGCAACTTATTTGTGGCACTGCCGTTTGGGTCATATTGGTGTAAAGCGCATGAAGAAACTCCATACTGATGGACTTCTAGAATCACTTGATTATGAATCACTTGGTACTTGCGAACCATGCCTCATGGGCAAGATGACTAAAACACCGTTCTCCGGAACAATGAAGCGAGCAACGGATTTGTTGGAAATCATACATACTGATGTATGTGGTCCAATGAATATTGAGGCTCGCGGCGGGTATCGTTATCTTCTCACCTTCATAGATGATTTGAGCAGATATGGGTATATCTACTTAATGAAACATAAGTCTGAAACATTTGAAAAGTTCAAAGAATTTCAGAGTGAAGTGGAAAATCATCGTAACAAGAAAATAAAGTTTCTATGATCTGATCGTGGAGGAGAATATTTGAGTTACGAGTTTGGTCTACATTTGAAACAATGCGGAATAGTTTCGCAACTCACGCCACCCGGAACACCACAGCGTAATGGTGTGTCCGAACGTCGTAATCGTACTTTACTAGATATGGTGCGATCTATGATGTCTCTTACTGATTTACCGCTATCGTTTTGGGGTTATGCTCTAGAGACGGCTGCATTCACGTTAAATAGGGCACCATCGGAATCCGTTGAGACGACGCCTTATGAACTGTGGTTTGGCAAGAAACCAAAGTTGTCGTTTCTTAAAGTTTGGGGCTGCGATGCTTATGTGAAAAAGCTTCAACCTGATAAGCTCGAACCCAAATCGGAGAAATGTGTCTTCATAGGATACCCAAAGGAAACTATTGGGTACACCTTCTATCACAGATCCGAAGGCAAGACATTGGTTGCTAAGAATGGATCCTTTCTAGAGAAGGAGTTTCTCTCGAAAGAAGTGAGTGGGAGGAAAGTAGAACCTGATGAGGTAACTGTACCTGCTCCCTTATTGGAAAGTAGTTCATCACAGAAACCGGTTCCTGTGACACCTACACCAATTAGTGAGGAAGCTAATGATGTTGATCATGAAACTTCAGATCAAGTTACTACCGAACATCGTAGGTCAACCAGAGTAAGATCCGCACCAGAGTGGTACGGTAATCCTATTCTGGAGGTCATGTTACTTGACCAAGGCGAACCTATGAACTATGAAGAAGCAATGATGAGCCCAGATTCCGCAAAATGGCTTGAGGCCATGAAATCTGAGATGGGATCCATGTATGAGAACAAACTGTGGACTTTGGTTGACTTGCCCGATGATCGGCAAGCCATAGAGAATAAATGGATCTTCAAGAAGAAGACTGACGCTGACGGTAATGTTATTGTCTACAAAGCTCGACTTGTGGCGAAAGGTTTTCGACAAGTTCAAGGAGTTGACTACGATGAGACTTTCTCACCCGTAGCGATGCTTAAATCTGTCCGAATCATGTTAGCAATTGCCGCATTTTATGATTATGAAATTTGGCAAATGGATGTCAAAATTGCATTCCTGAATGGATTTCTGGAAGAAGAGTTGTATATGATGCAACCGGAAGGTTTTGTCGATCCAAAGGGAGCTAACAAAGTATGCAAGCTCCAGCAATCCATTTATGGACTGGTGCAAGCCTCTCGGAGTTGGAATAAACGTTTTGATAGTGTGATCAAAGCATATGGATTTATAAAGACTTTTGGAGAAGCCTGTATTTACAAGAAAGTGAGTGGGAGCTCTGTAGCATTTCTAATATTATATGTGGATGACATATTGCTGATTGGAAATGATATAGAATTTCTGGATAGCATAAAAGGATACTTGAATAAGAGTTTTTCAATGAAAGACCTCGGTGAAGCTGCTTATATATTGGGCATCAAGATCTATAGAGATAGATCAAGACGCTTAATTGGACTTTCACAAAGCACATACCTTGATAAAGTTTTAAAGAAGTTCAAAATGGATCAAGCAAAGAAAGGGTTCTTGCCTATGTTACAAGGTGTGAAGTTGAGTCAGACTCAATGCCCGACCACTGCAGAAGATAGAGAGAAAATGAAAAGTGTTCCCTATGCTTCAGCCATAGGCTCTATCATGTATGCAATGTTGTGTGCCAGACCTGATGTGTGCCTTGCTATTAGCTTAGCAGGGAGGTACTCCCTCCGGTCCTTTTTAGTCTGCATATAAGTTTTGTCCAAAGTCAAAGCATCCCTACTTTGACCAAATTTATAGAAAAACGTATCAATATTCACAATGCCAAATCGGTATTGTTAGATTCATTACGAAATCTAGTTTCATGGAATATATATTCGGTATTGTAGATGTTGATACTTTTAAATATATATTTGGTCAAACTTTGCAAAGTTTGACTTGACCCAAATCTAATACGCGGAGTAAAAAGGACCGGAGGGAGTACCAAAGTAATCCAGGAGCGGATCACTGGACAGCGGTCAAGAACATCCTGAAATACCTGAAAAGGACTAAGGATATGTTTCTCGTTTATGGAGGTGACAAAGAGCTCGTCGTAAATGGTTACATCGATGCAAGCTTTGACACTGATCCAGACGATTCTAAATCACCAACCGGATACCTGTTTACATTGAACGGTGGAGCTGTCAGTTGGTGCAGTTCTAAACAAAGCGTCGTGGCGGGATCTATGTGTGAAGCGGAGTACATAGCTGCTTCGGAAGCAGCAAATGAAGGAGTCTGGATGAAGGAGTTCATGTCCGATCTAGGTGTGATACCTAGTGCATCGGGTCCAATGAAAATCTTTTGTGACAATACTGGTGCAATTGCCTTGGCAAAGGAATCCAGATTTCACAAGAGAACCAAGCACATCAAGAGACGCTTCAATTCCATCCGGGATCAAGTCCAGGTGGGAGACATAGAGATTTGCAAAATACATACGGATCTGAATGTTGCAGACCCGTTGACTAAGCCTCTTCCACGAGCAAAACATGATCAGTACCAAGACTCCATGGGTGTTAGAATCATTACTGTGTAATTTAGATTACTGACTCTAGTGCAAGTGGGAGACTGAAGGAAATATGCCCTAGAGGCAATAATAAAGTTATTATTTATTTCCTCATATCATGATAAATGTTTATTGTTCATGCTAGAATTGTATTAACCGGAAACATAATACATGTGTGAATACATAGACAAACATAGTGTCACTAGTATGCCTCTACTTGACTAGCTCGTTGATCAAAGATGGCTGAGTTTCCTAGCCATAGACATGAGTTGTCATTTGATTAACGGGATCACATCATTAGGAGAATGATGTGATTGACTTGACCCATTCTGTTAGCTTAGCACTTGATCGTTTAGTTTACTGCTATTGCTTTCTTCATGACTTATACATGTTCCTATGACTATGAGATTATGCAACTCCCGATTACCGGAGGAACACTTTGTGTGCTACCAAACGTCACAACGTTACTGGGTGATTATAAAGGTGCTCTACAGGTGTCTCCGATGGTACTTGTTGAGTTGGCATAGATCGAGATTAGGATTTGTCACTCCGATTGTTGGAGAGGTATCTCTGGGCCCTCTCGGTAATGCACATCACAATAAGCCTTGCAAGCAATGTGACTAATGAGTTAGTTGCGGGATGATGCATTACGGAACGAGTAAAGAGACTGTCCGGTAAAGAGATTGAGCTAGGTATTGAGATATCGATGATCGAATCTCGGGCAAGTAACATACCGATGACAAAGGGAACAACATATGTTGTTATGCGGTTTGACCGATAAAGATCTTCGTAGAATATGTAGGAACCAATATGAGCATCCAGGTTCCGCTGTTGGTTATTGACCGGTAACGTGTCTCGGTCATGTCTACATAGTTCTTGAATCCGTAGGGTCCGCACGCTTAAAGTTCTGTGACGATCAGTATTATGAGTTTATATGTTTTGATGTACCGAAGGTAGTTCGGAGTCCCGGATATGATCACGGACATGACGAGGAGTCTCGAAATGGTCGATACATAAAGATTGATATATTGGAAGCCTACATTTGGACATCGGAAGAGTTCCAAGTGAAATCGGGATTTTACCGGAGTGCGGAGGGGTTACCGGAACCCCCCGGGGGTTAATGGGCCTTGTTGGGCCCTAGTGGAGAGAGAGAGGGGCCGGCCAGGGTAGGCCGCGCGCCCCCTCCCCCTCTGGTCCGAATTGGACTAGGAAGGGGGGGCGCCCCCTTTCCTTCTCCTTCTCCCCCTTCCTTTCCCCCTCCTAGTAGGAGTAGGAAAGAGGGGAGTCCTACTCCTACTAGGAGGAGGACTCCTCCTCCTGGCGCGCCCTACAAGGCCGGTCGGCCTCCCCCTTGCTCCTTCATATACGGGGGCAGGGGGCACCCTAGAACACACAAGTTGATCATTGATCTCTCCCAGCCGTGTGCGGTGCCCCTCCACCATAATCCACCTCGGTCATATCGTAGCGGTGCTTAGGCGAAGCCCTGCGACGATAGCTTCATCAACATCGTCACCACGCCATCGTGCTGACGAAACTCTCCCTCGAGCTCTACTGGATCGTGAGTTCGCGGGACGTCACCGAGCTGAACGTGTGCTGAACGCGGAGGTGCCGTACGTTCGGTACTGAGGATCGGTCGATCATGAAGACGTATGATTACATCAACCGCGTTGTCATAATGCTTCCGCTTAACGGTCTACGAGGGTATGTGGACGACACTCTCCCCTCTTGTTGCTATGCATCAGCATGATCTTGCGTGTGCGTAGGATTTTTTTTTGAAATTACTACGTTCCCCAACAATGAGAGGATAAGATGGGGGTGTTTTTTTCTTTATCGGTGTTTAGTACTCCAATTGGTTGGTGGGAGTGGTGGGCAGTTCAGTCGGGCGGGTTGTAGGTGTTATCAGAATAAGTTGGTGTTATTAGAATAAGACTCTTAAGAGGTGCTATCATAATAAGAATCTTAAGAGGTATATATACATATATATATATATATACATATATATATATAATGCTATTCTAAGCTTGAGTGTAGAATAGCTTATTTTACACCCCAGTAACGCTATGTACAAAATCTAGTAAAAAACTGTATAAAATGTAGTAATTCTGAAATATTATCTTTTTACTGTCAAGTTTTTAATTTACTACATTGTCATAAAAAATACTATATTTTGTATGCTACGTTACTATATTTTGTATAGAGCATTACTAGGGTGTAGAATAAGCTATTCTACACTCACGCTTAGTTTAGCGTTACTTCCTGAGTTACACCATTCCTGAAATATATATACATAAACACTATTCTGATCACAGGATCAGAATATTATTCTGATCACACCATGAACTTCCTGAGTTACACGCGTGAACTTCTCTCTATAGGAACCCGACCTTCGGGCTATCTTCGCAACCGTGTCTCCCCGTGCGAATTATTCCGATTAGTCGTGTTCTATGTGATGTAAGTGTAATCTAGAAACGGGTTTTACCAACTAAATGCCCATTTTAAATAGGAATCTCGCTCGTTGGCGGATTTTGCTCTTGGATCGTGATGAACTTGCATTTTTTTGCAATTTTACTGCGTGAGTTGTTCGACCTGAACTTCCCTCGATGCTAGGTTGAACTTCCGCCAACATTGCCCAAATGAAGCTTGTGATATACTATTGGAAATCTATGGACACGAGTATCATGAACCAAGTTAAATTTTTGGCAAAATGTAAGCGGTTTAAGAGCAGTTTTGAAAACTGTTTTTTCTTCATACAAAAAACATGAGTCGTATTTTCGATCGCATTTCTAAATCGTTCATCAGAATGAGGCAAATAATATGGCGATGAAAAGCTGCTCCAAAACACTCCTTCCACATGTCGATAGTTTTCTCTAATTCCCTATGGTTAAAGAGTAATTTGGAAAATCGTAAAATTTTGCAAACTGAAGAGCCGAGTTGGTATTTTTGATGTCATTTCTAAACGGCTAATCCAATTGAGGCAAATCATATGGCGTTGGAAAACTTATGAAAATGTGCTACTTTTTCATGTTGAAAGTTTTCTAATTTTGAACGGTTTAAAAGTAATTTAGAAAATGGTACAAGTTCCACCGAGTTCGTATTTTCGAGCTAAATTTTTAACCGTAAGTCCGAATGCAGCAAACGATATGGCGTTGTAATGCTTGAACAAATGCGAAACTTTCTGGAATATATTTTTTATCCCAATTCCTTACGGTTTTAAGTCAATTTTGAAAATGGCTAAACACGTATTTTCGCTGTAATTTTTGCAAACTTTATCGGAATGGGGCAAATGATATACCGTTAGAAAGCTAAGGAAAATATGAAACTTTTTCTATTGATGGTTTTCTCTGATTTGTAGCCATTTTTAAGTAATTTCAAAAACAGTGAGATCATTCGTTCTGCCTTTATCGCGAAACAGATATTTCAAAAATGCATCGCGTGAAGAACTTGAACTTCTCGGCATGTCTACTTGAACTTCACTCTATTTTTCACGTGCTTTTTTTGCTCGTAGCTCTTCATCCACTCACCGGAATTGAGCAAGTGATATACCGATGGAAAGCTGCTGTAAACAAGCAACTTTCCTGTGTTGATCGTTTTTTCATGGTCGCGACGATTTTAAAAGTTTGTCATCTGAAATTCATTCATCGTAGTAGTTGAACTTCCTGCTATTTTCATATGGAACTCTCTGACATATTTTTGTTTATAATTTTCTCATCCATTCGTTAGTGTTACACAAATGATATTCCTTCTGTACAAACCTCTCTCACAATAATTTTTTTAACTTTCTCCGACCGAGGACTTGAACTTCCACAAATAATATTCCTGCCATTTTGAAGTTAATTAGAAAATGTCGAGATCATGATTTCTGCGTTCATCGCGAATGGAAATGCACTGCGTGAAGTAGTTGAACTTCTGGGGCATGTTTGTTTGAACTTCACTCTGTTTGTGACGCGCTGTGTTTTGTCCGTAACTCCCAAACCACTTACCGGAATTGTGCAAATGATATATCGATGGAAAGCTGTTGAAAACTCGCAACTTTCCTATGTTGGTCAGTTTTTCATACTCGTGATGGTTTAAAAGAAAGTTTTGAATACACAAAAACGTGTTTTAAACAGTATACATAAAACTTTAAACCATTCATCAGAATATAGCATATAATATACCGTTGGAAAGCTTATTAATAGGAGCATCTTTTTCATGTAGACAGACGTTACAAATTCATCGTCGTTTGCGAGCAGTTTTAAAAATGGCAAAAACAACATCGTTTTGCCTGTTTTTTTACATGTAATTGAAGGTCAGACGTCTCGAACTAAAGTTCTTGAACTTCATTGGGAGGAGCACGTGAACTTCTTGCAATAAACATTTTAGGCTTTTAGTTATATATTCTTTTATTCTCACATGAAACGCATTCCGTGTAGTAGTTGAACTTCCCGTTGTTTTCCCCTTGAACTTCTGTCACGTATTTTTGTTCAACCTCTCTCACAAGAATTTTTGAACTTTCTCGGGCCGAGCACGTGAACCTCTAGCAACAAAAGTTTTAGCCTTTGCTTTCCATTCTTTTTTTTCATACAAAATGCACATAGTGTAGTACTTGAACTTCTCGCAGTTATCAATCTGAACTTCTCTTGATTACATGAAAATATCTGAGTTTTTTATAGACATCGAACCGCTCTACCTTTTTTATTTGAACTTCATTGTGTATTTTTAGAAATGTGAAAACTGGAGGGTTTTTTAGAAACATGGAACTTCTTCGTTATTTGGAATTTAACTTATTGGTTCTATTCTTTAGTAACTAGAAAATATCCGTTTTTTCAAATAAATATCAAACTTTTCACTTTTTCCAATTGAACTTCTTGGTTTTATTCTCTAGTAACTAGAAAACCTGAGTTTTTACATACATTTAACTACTCCATTTTTTGGAATTGAACTTCTTGATTTCAATCTTTAGTATTGGGGAAAAATGCCCAAAATGGCATTTTTTGTTTTTGTTTTTTGAGCTTATGAATCCTAGGGTTTAATATACTTTGAACTTCTCAGTTATTTTAATTTGAGCTTCTCATATTTTATTTTTTGAGTAAATAATTATGTTTGATTTTGAAATAAACATCGAATTTGTCTTTTTTTCTATTTTTGAACTTCATGGTTTAATCTTTAGTATCGGGGAAAATCCTAGTTTTCGAAAAAACGGGGAAAGTCTTTTTAAAAAAATTAGTTGTTCCCTTATTTTAATTCAAACTTATTAGTTTGATTCTTTAGTAACGAGAATGTGAGGTTTATACAAACTTTGAAGTTCTATGTTATTTTAATTTGAACTTCATAGTTTTATTCTTTAGTAACGAGGAAAATCGAGTTTTTTGAACTTCCTTGTTTTAAAAATTTGAACTTCTTGGTTTTATTTTTAATAATGTGAAAAATCAGAATTTTTTATAGACATCGAAGTTCACCATTTCTTAAACTTGAACTCCTTAGTTTATTGGTTAGTAACGGGGAAAATCCATTTTTATATAAACAATGAAACTGCACCGTTGTTTTAATTTGAACTTCTTGTTTTTATATAATGGGGGAAATCTGTTTTTACAAAATCTTTTGAAATGCTCCTCTTTTTTAATTTGGACTTCTCTGATTTTTTTTATAAACGGGGAAAATCCGTTATAAAGATTTTTAAAGTACCTTTTTTTATTTGAACTTCTTGCTCAAAATTTTGACCTTCCAAATTTGACTTTTAGATATTAAAAACTTCATTTTTTTACCGTCGACCTGCTTCAGTTTTTAAATTTGAACTTCTTATAGAATTTTGTTGTGACATTTTTATGCATTGTTTGCTTTTCAGTTAAATGGCCTCGGCGGTATTTTTTTCATTTGACGATTTTTCTTCTATATGTACTACACGTGAACTTCAGAATTTCTGAAACATGAACTTCATGTGCTATTGATTTTTTTTATGAAACTCCATAGTTTCTATTCTTTGAATTCCATGATTTTTTTGTTTACATTCTTTTGGTTTGAACTTTGATGTTCGTTACACCTGAACTTTCGAAATCACCCCTTTTTATACACATTTTTCTCTTGAATCCAACGTCTGCAAAAACAAAAGGAAAATTGGGGTCAATTCTCATAAGCAAGTTTCCCATGGACAGTAATACATGAGCTTCTCATGTACAATACTTTTTGTCTTTAACACTAGCGGGTGGAGAGTCACAAGTGGACGGTGGCGCGCGTTGATGAACAGGAAGAGAAGGAAGATTACTGATGAACATGCCGAACTTCTCTATATGAACTTCAGTGTGAATTTACATTATTTTTTCTGGACGAATTTCGTATACAAACTTCTATTTTTTGTTAGACAATTTTGAATCTTTTCCATTTCTTATATGGAGTATTTGAACTTCTTTTATTTTTATACACAAAAAGAAACCAAACTACAAGTTTTGCACGAAACAGACACAGAATGCACGCACACACAACCACATGCCGCACCCACTTCATACACACAAAATGCACGTCTCCTTCTCTCTGCACAGATCACTGGTGGCAACGGCTGGAGAAAGTAGCAGCACCACTCGTACACATGGAGGTTGGCGGCCGGGCACCTGGCAAGGGACGACCAGGATGACCAAGCAAGAACATGCATCTGTTTTTAGCATCAAAACAGTAGTAACACATGAATTTAAGAGAAAGAGAGAGAGACATGGAACGAAATGGAATACAACCCCGATTGCCACCACATCCTCCTGGGCAAAGGCACACTATGAGGATGCTGCTCCATTGCTCTACTTGCTGGCACCGCGAAGTAGAAGCAAATTTCTGCACTTCCCTACACGATGAACCATCATGCATCCAATTTTTGAACTTATTGACTTTAATAGCAGAAGTAGAGAGAGGAGAAGAAGTAGAGGGATAGACCAACACCGAGAGCACTGTGCAAGGACAAAATAGCAGTAGCACTGTTGCACATGGAGACCCGCAGTGACTGGGAATGCACGGGAGGAGCCGAGGAGGTCATCGAGCACTTGTTAGTCCAGATCAAAAATTTCTGTCAATTCAGAGTAAATTTATGTGAGTTCTCTGCACAGGGGGACCTGCCGATGAGTGTAATCTGGGAGGATCAGATCGGGGAGCATGAATGGGAGTAGTAAGGAGTACCTGGTGTGCTCTTGCACTCGTCGCCGGACATGAGGAAAAGGGGGCGGGCCGGAGAGACAAGGCTAAGCGAGGGGGCAATCGTTGTAACCTCCCCTACGTCTCCTGGGGGATGCGCCGGGTGGAGGCGCGTGACCGTTGCGCTCTGCATTTCGGCCCAGCTGGTTCGATCGTTGTGTCGCGGTAGCGCTGGATCGAACGACGATGCGGGAGGAGGCCGGCGGCGCTGTATCGAGCGAGGTTTTGGGAGGAAGCTAGCGGCGCTGGATCAACCGAGGTTGTGGGAGGAGCCAGAGGCATTGGACGGGGGGAGGGAAGGCGGCTGCGCTCGACGGGTGGGGCTGCGGGAAGAGGCGGCGATGCTCGACAGGCGAGGCCGCTCGCGGAGGCCGGCGGCGTGGTGGCAGCGGCGAGGCAGCTAGAGGAGGACGGCAGCGAAATTGGGTCAGGGCATCGACAAGGAAGGTCATGGGTGGGGTATACGGCCGTTAATGGGCTGGTTTGTCGCTCTGCTTTTTTTCTTCTTCCCTTTGTGTGGATCCGGGAACACCACGATCGCCCCCTATATAGGGCGCCGTAATCCAAATAACTAATCCCTTTATTTTTGTATACAAGTCCACTATCAAAATTATAATTTGCAGCTATGCAAGGCCACTAACACCAATCGAGATAAAATTTATGAGGTTTGCCTCGTACTAGCAACCGAGGACATTAATACCACATGCATGCATGCGGGGGTAAGAAGTTTGGTTTAATTGCACCGCATTAATCAACCAATGAGGAGTGAGAGAGTTGTCATGTTGTGCGTTCAAGAGAAAAATACACATTAATTAACACGTCAAGCGAGGAAAAAAGACTAGTTTACAACATTGGCTTAAATGACCATTAGTTTCTACCTTGGTACCTGTAATATGGGTTTGTGGCCTTGTATACAAAAATGGAGGGAGTATTCTGATCCCAGGATCAGAATAGTAATAGTATGCATCACCCAGGTTGCAGAATAAGTTATTCTTCATCCGAGGTAATCTTACGATCGCTTTATAAAATAAGTTACGTTTGGAATACAAATAGTTACATTCATATTGATTCACTACGTAAAATTTGGTATAAGAAAACAAAAAAAATAGGTTATAAAGCCAAAAATATCGCATTTTATGTATATTTTTACGTTCATAACTTTACGTAACATAAAATATTTTTTACGGCGAGTATATATTTTCTTACGTTCTCTTTTTATGTATGAAATAAGACAAAATTTACTAAACCTCAAAATACAATGCATTGACGTCAAAATAGAGAGGGGTGAAGAATAATTATTCCTCACCCAGGGTGACGATATATATATATATATATATATATATATATATATATATATATATCCTAGGATCCGAATAGCTATTCTGATCATAGCGCCCTTGTATAGACGTGAGGAGATGTTTCCGACCCAAACCTCCCCTGTTTTCCATCGGGCTACGCCCCACGGCCCCACCCGGGCGCTAGCGCCCTAGCCCGCTGCGCCGTGCCCCTCGAACGTCCCCACCTCCACCTGACTCCGACCACCTACTGCCACCGCTGCACGGGATACCGCTGCCGCCGGATCCATAGCCGCGCAAGGTCCAGCCGACCTTCTTCCCCAATCTTCCACGCCGCCTCGCCTCCAATATCTCAAGCGCTGCCGTGGAGCGCCCCGACGCCCCAGCGATCCACCCGCCGCTACCGCGGATCCCCATCGCCTACACCCTCCGCCGCCGAGGTTTTTTAGAGGAAAAGGGCTCCTGCCCCGGTTCCATTACTTCAAATGAAACCACAGAAATTCTCATTACAGCCCGCGGGAGGGGTTTTAGCGCCCTCCGGCATGAAATCCAACTAACTCCTGACTCTTTCTAAAAACCTCTTACATTTCTCCAACTACTCAAATGTCTAGTGACAGAAAATTAAAAGGCTAATGCCAACCATCAGGAAGGCCTGGATCTGGTATCCATGTTTTTTTTTCTTTTCATCCTGCCATGAGTAGCCCGCCCTCGATACCACACCATCCTTCTGCCTTCTTCTTCCGATAGTATTCCATCCACAGTTCATTCTTCCTCACCCTGGCTCTGGCCAAAGCAGCAGAGGCGGCTGCCTGGACAGCTCCCACAGAGATGATATTAGATTCTCCACGCGCTCTCTTGCAGCCTTTTTGCAGAGGATCTTCCATTGGTTGCAGAAGCCTGCAATTCTCCTCAGGATCACCTGCACTCCCAACCATGGGGCATTGTTAAAGCACATATCATTTCTACATCTCCAGATAACCCAGAGAGTAGCTGAGACAACCATATTTTCAGCTTGCAGGGATTTATGTTTCTCCCATTTGTCAGCCACATAATTAAAGCCAGGTTGGGGCATACACCCCACAACCTTATGAATATTTTTCCACACTTCGACAACAACTACACAATCAAAGAAAAGGTGGTCACTAGTTTCCTTTTCACAACAAAATAAGCAACTAAGATCATCTAAGTGCTACCTCTTGCACAGGTTGCTCCTAACTAGCAATTTATCCTGAGCAAGTAGCCAAAGAAAAATATGAATGTTAGGTGGGACATGCAGTTGCCAAACTTTTGGAACATCCACAGGGGTAATCCCTTTGAAGTTTATCATGGCATACAGGGATCTAACTGAGTATCTCCCATTATGCTCAAGTTTCCAAATAATAGCATCATCCTCATCATTCAGAATAAGCGACTGTGCAATACTCAGCAAATCAAACCAAAGATGAAGTAGCCTATTGTCTACACATCTTCTAAAAGAAATCTTAAGATTAGATCCATCCCACACCTCAGCAATAGTTTTATTATGCTCATTGGCAATACTATACAACTCCCAAAATTGAATGGATAAGCTACAGGACCCAAACCAGTGATCTTCCCAAAATTTAGTTTTCCTACCATCCCCCACTTTCCATTGGTAGCCCATCTTTGCTGCTTTAGCAGCCCAAAGGACTCCTTTCCAGAAGGGGGAGTAGGCATTGCTCTCAGGGCATGAAAGAATATTAGGATTACTAGTCCTATACATGGCATCCACAATTTTCTTCCAATTTTTTTGTTCACCTCTTTGATACTTGTCCACCCAAGCAGCAAGTAAGCAAAGGTTCATGTCAGCAAGGTTTGGAATCCCCATACCACCATACTGTTTCTTCTGATTCAATAAACCCCAGCTAGCTAGATGGTACTTATGGTGACCCTCATAGTTATCCCAAAAATAGTGGGCCATTTGAGAGTTGATCAAATTAATAGCCCATTTAGGAAATTTGATCATACTCATCAGGTAGGTAGGGATGCTAGCTAAGCAAGATTGAACTAGAATCAGCTTCTTCTCATAACCTAGTAGTCTCCCCCTCCACCCAGCTGCTTTCTTCAAGACTTTATCAACCACAGGTTGCAAATTCTCTCTCCTTAATTTGGAGTGGTGGAGGGGAAATCCCAGATATTTCAAAGGAAAAGATCCCAGTCCACAAGATAAAGCTTGGGCCACACATTGGATGCCCTCCTCATTAATATTAATGGGAACCAGATCACACTTATGGAAGTTGATCCTTAACCCAGACATTTGTTCAAAGCAAGCAAGTAACCATTTTAAATTCTTTGCAGACTCTAAACTATTTTCTCGAAACAAGAGAGTATCATCTGCATATTGCAAACTAATTATCCCTTGAGCGAAGATGTTACTCATCATCCCTGTCAACATATTATTCTTAGCAGCTTTATTGAGCATTCTACTGAATACATCTGCCACTAAATTAAAGAACATTGGAGAAGCAGGATCCCCCTGTCTGACTCCCTTAAAAGTTTCAAAAAACAAACTATTACAATCATTTATTCTAACCCCCACTGAACTCTTATATAACAGAGATTCAACCTTCTTCATCCACTTGGGACTAAATCATCTCCGATACATGATTTTTAGGAGGAACTCTTTACTGACTCTATCATAAGCTTTTTCATAATCAAGTTTAAAGACAAACCCCTCCCTGCTGTTGGTCACAGCATCATGAATTATCTCATGAGCTGTCACCACACTTTCAACTATGTATCTCCCTTTAATAAAAGTTGTTTGATTTTGGGAAATAATATCATCCCCAATATCTCCTAGCTGGTTAGCTAGGCATTTAGCAAAAATCTTAAAACTACAATTTGTCAAAGCAATAGGCCTAAATTTCTGAATAATATTAGCATCAGGCTCTTTAAGAATCAAAGTTAACAAAGAAAAATTTAATCTATATAGTTCCAAAGAATCATTATTTCAAGCATCCACCAACAGCATCAGGTCACTTTTAATAGTGTCCCAAAATTTTTGATAGAAGAGGAATGGGAAGCCATCAGGCCCAGGGGCTCCTTCGGCATAAGACCCAAAGACAGCTGCCCTGACATCTTCCTCGGTAATATTAGCTTCTAATTCCATATTGTATTCATTAGAAACCTTTTCAGAAGGATCCCAAAAGTTATCATCTAAAGCAATATCCAGGGTCTCCTCCCTACCAAACAATTGCTTGTAGTATTCTACAGCAATGTTTATAATACTCTTAGTATCCTCTACAGGTCCATCTGGGCCTTTTAACACACTGATCTGTTTCTTCCTTCTTCTTTGATTAGCCAAAGCATGGAAGTAAGCAGTATTCCTCCCCCCTCCAATATATTTCTCTCTCTGGATCTTTGTCTCGATTTAATCTCCTCTAACTTCCAAATATTTTGAAGATCTAGGGCAATCTTATCCATCTTAGCTTTAGAAGGTGGAGAGAGCGCTTTTGTTTCTGATTCAACGTCCAAAAGGTTATATTCAGCCACTAGCTGTTGTTTATTCCTATTTTTAGAGGCCTCATAGTTGGCACTCCAGCCTTTACAAACTCTTCTAAGCAGTCTAATCTTAAACTGCCATCTGTCCATAGGATCTAAAATAGAACAAGGTTTGTTCCAAGTGTTTTTAACCATCTCCACAAACCCCTCTACCTGGAGCCACCATTTTTCAAACCTAAATTGCTCATCTTTTGGTGGTTTAATAGCCCCAGTATCAACAACTAGGGGGGTATGATCACTCCCCACCCTAGGCAGGGCTTTTAGTTGAAAAACCGGGAATAAACTTTCCCAACAAGTGGAAATAAACACCTTATCAATATTAGCCATCACCAGATTATCCTGGTTATTGGCCCAGGTGAACTTCCTAGTATAATTCTTTAATTCAATCAGGGCATATTTATTGACCCAATCATTAAACAGAGTCACCCAATGTAAATTAACAGCCCCAGTACTTTTTTCATCACTCTTTCTCACCAAGTTGAAGTCCCCACCAATAATAGTAGGACCCAGCCAGGCCTCCATAGTATTGTGGAGTTCATTAATAAAATCTAACTTAAGATTATCATAAGCAATCCCATATACTGTAATAAATCTCCACACATTACCATCCTTTTTATTTTTAATTAGGCAGGCAACAGAGTACTGGAGGATATCCACAGACAGGATCTCATAATCATCTTGTCTGATACCCACCAGAATACCACCTGTTGTGCCAATAGCTGGCATCCAATTCCAAGTGAACTCCTCATTGGGGTCTAAAGACTTAAGTTGAAAGCTAGTAAATGTCTCTTTCTTAGACTCAGAAAAACCTATCAAGTCAGCATGGGTGTCTCTAATGAGTTTGCCCACTGCACTTAGTTTATCAGGCTTATTAAGCCCTCTAACATTCCAAATCAGTCCTACTACCATGATTAAACTCCAATTTTCTACAGCTACTTTTTTTACCTGACACCACCTCAGCCCAAGTAGGTAAATCACTTGCTGTATCACTACTGTGAGCACAGCTAGGTCCTACATTTGGTGAGTGTTCCTTGTTATTTCCCTCAAAACTAATATCTAAGTTAACAGGGAGAAAACATTCAGGATGTGACTCTTTAAAGCTAGATAACCTATCATTCTCAATCAGCCTAATGGCCTGTATATTGTGTGAAATAGTTTCACCATCATCACGCAACTTAAGACCAACTTTCCTGGCTTTTGATAACAACTCCTCATCATTAAAAGTAGAAAAGGAGTTGCAATTTATGTTACCTTTAGGTATTTCCAGATCCTTTCTCTTCTTGAGGTCTTCAGCTTTTTGGATTGCTGTCCTCCCATCTCTTCTGATCCTAGTGCTCATCCTGGGTGCCACAATAGGGCCCCAATTTTTTGCTTGTCCACCTTGAGTTGTCTGCTGGGTTGGTATTTCTGTTGATCCTTCCTCCTCAGATTCTTCATTGAATTGTTCAAGCAACTGAACACCAATATTTTCTCCAGGCAGATTCTTCTGAATGGTGTGTTTGACATTCCCATCACTTTTCATACCCTGAATCACACTCTGCACCCTCTTCTCCAGTGAATCCATCACTTCCATAGGGATTTTTGACTGTGATGGGGCTTTTTGGGAGTTCTGGAGGTTTTGGCCAGGGCCCTTAGCAGACCCTCTTTTGTTCTTGTCTTTGTCTTTATCAGTCTCCATTTCCTTTGGCCCCTGCATTTGTAAATCTTTTTCAGGATCTCCTTCCAACAAGTCTTCATCTGATTTCTCTGATCCACCATCATTGTGGGCAGCAGCCTCCAAATGGGGTGCTGTGTCAACCAGGAAAGAAATGAGGAAGAGTTCTTTGTCAATCTCAATCAGCCTTTCAGTTGGTATTTTGGAGACATCTCTTACAGCAATTTGCACTTTAACTTTCTCATAAAAACTTCTGAAGGTCTCATGCCAGTCCACATTAACAAGTATCCCCAATATGTAAGCAATCTGAGAAATTACTTTCCATGAGAGCTTGTTGACTGGTATTCCCATCATAGTAACCCAAACTTCCTGTAGCTCAGCATATGCCACTTCATCACCATCCCATTTATCAAAGGAGACAGTCACTCCTTTCTTCTTGAGGTTGATAGATGGGAGCTCAACCAAGTCTTTAACCTTCTTGTGAGGTGGAAATCTGACCAGGAACCTTTTCTCTGTTAATTGTCTCACTTGCCAAGGCCAGTTGGTCTTCCAAATCTCAGAGAAGTTGTGTTTCAGCTCTTGAGTGGTGATAGATCCTTCCTCAATCACAGCCACACAGACATTGGTTAAGTTTAGCCACTTTGTAGCCTCCTTGCCCTCAGACTCAATATGGAAAAACCCCAGCCCAGCATTGCCACTTCCAAAATACTGTGCTGTGGCTTGAGGTTTGTACCATTCCAGACAGTTATCCATATGGTGCCCTGCCTTGTGACAAATGAAACAATTTTTTGGGATGGGGCATGTCCCCACAAAATGAGCTGGTTCTCCACAGTTGTAACATATCACATCTTTCAGTTTTGGATCATAGTTGATAACAGCCTCTTCCTTTCTGCTTTGACTACTGTCAGCTTTGTCAACACTGCCTGATTTTCCCTGCTGTTCCTTCTGGGAATTGAAGCTCTTGGTTTTCTTCTTCTGTTGGTTTTGAGGATTCTGTTGAAAGGTACTTGACTGTCCTTCCCCAAAACCCTGAAACTACGACCCAGAATGGAACTGAGCGGGGGAAGGACCATACTGTTGCTGCTGTTGCTGCATAACTGGCATTGCAGGAAGAAATTGCTGCGGCCACTGGTTGAAATGGGGGAATTGGACCCCCTGCCACGGCTGCATCCCTTGTATTCCCCCTGCCCATGAAATTGCTGGATAGGGACAAAGTTACCTTGATGCGCTTGTATGTCAGGAGGGGCTTGGTGGTGGAAGCCGCCCAACTGTTGCGGTATCTGCTGGATCTGCCCTTGGGATGAAGATCGACTCTGGTCACTAGTCGCGCGAGATGTATCGCCCCGACCAGCCCCTCCCCCACCACCACGGCGGCCTCCTCCCCTGTTCCCCGTCACTCCCATCACCACCTCGGCGTAGGTTGCTCTGCCCGATCCCTCTTTCCACAGATCTTTGGAGAAGCTGAATTTCTTTGGCAACTGTTGACGCTTATCTGCTTCTCTGGCTGGGTAGCAGTCGCTCGCGTCAAAGTTTTTGGCTAGGAACAAATCCTTGCGGATCCACACTAGCCTGCCGGCGGCGGCAGGAACCCTAGCTCTCCTTGGTGAGGGAACGAACCAGAGCTGCCCATATATATCCACCAACTCCTCGTCATCACTCTGCGGACGCGCCTTCTGCGAGTCCGCTTCCTTTGCCTGATTACGGATTTCCTGGCTTAATCCAACTTTATCCGACACCCGCAGGCTGACCCGCGGGGCCCTTCTCCCTCCTGGATCCCCAACGGTCCTAGAATCCATGGATGCATCTCGCCAGCGCAATTGATTCTTCACCGGGGCTGCTTTGAACGGAGAAGGGCGACATGGGGACCCGTACCTGGCTACCAATGGAATGTATACGCTCCCAATTGCAACCTCCATTCGGTCCCCTTCCACCCTCCTCTGCTTCACCACGGATCTCGGCGGAACAGCCGCCATCTCGCCCTTTGAACGCGCGATGTGGACGATGCCTCTGCAGCCGCCCAATCCAGCACTTGATCCGGCTCGAGGTGCTCCCCTAATTAGAATAGACGATCCACCTCCTCTTCCGTCAATCTCGCCATGATACGCTCGACGAGAGCCAGCTTGGCCTCCATCGCCTTCTCCGCCGCGCGCACCGCCGCCTTCTCCGCCTTGTTCGCCGCCCGCAGCATCGCCTCCAGATCTTCGACCGGCGGTCTCCTCTCGCTCGAGACTCCTCTCATATCGAACTGGATCTGGAGTCAAAACGACCCCCAAACCAACTCCGAGACCAGAGCGACCGAGCGAGCGGGTCCGCGCGTTCCTTATCGCGCCGGAGAGCGCGCTACCGCCCGGACTCGGGGAGTAGTGGTGGTTGGTGGTAGTCGTCGGCGTGGATGGGAGGGGCGAGGGCGAGGGCGAGGGCGAGGGAGAGGGAGACACGGTCATGGGGACCTTACACGACGAGGGTGCGGCCAGAGCTAGTTAAATTATCGACCTAAAACTACGTGAATGACTTATTCATAGACGGAGGTAGTACTATTCTCCACCGCCGAGGTTGGCTAGCAAATCCACCTATCATTGCGAATCACCATCGCCTTCGCCCGCCGCGGCCGCGTCCACTCAACGCCTTCGCCCATGGCCCTCGCCGCGCCCAGCTCCTCCTCCCGACGACGTCCACCGGCCACGCGCAGTTCCTCCTGTCGACGACATCCCCTGTGATTCGTGCCTCCTTCATGCTCCGCTCCGGCCACAACACGTCCGCCGCTGTGCCACCCACCACTACTCCACTCCCGCGACAGCTACCTCCAGCGATGACTGCCGCTCAGCGCCTACCGGGCCTCCGTTCGTGTTCTTGAAGCAGCAGCCGCCGACCACGTCGCTTGTTCATCTTTAAAAAGCAGCAACCATCTCTTTATCTGAACTGATGGAAAATCTCATTCTGGACTTACGAGTGCTTCATGGTCTCCTCACGTGCAGTGCCCGGACGCTGCGATCTCCATGAGCAACAGTGCTATACTGTGGACGATGGATCGGCTGTGACCACGGCTGATGAATCGGCTGTTACCCGTATCTTCCCTGGTCAAAGTTTTTATTTTCTTCTAAAGAAATTGGTTGTGTTCCTTTGCTCTTCTTCCCGTGTGAGTGTGAGTTGTGTACAGAAAGGAGTAACTTGAAATATTGGATGCGTGATGGTTCAAATATTGCTAGCTGTTGTTGTCTGATCGCTGCACTCTGCTGTTGCCGACCATTGTTGGCTATTGATGTTGCGCCCTGTCGCTGTCCGGCGCCACCGCCACTTTCTGACTGCTATCGGTACACTGGTGCTGCAATTCAACATGACTGCTAGAGAGATTAGGTTATGCTGCTGTCTGTGGTTGAGGAAATGAGAAGAGCACCGAGCACCGGTAGCACCGAGCGCCGGCCTCCCCCATCTCCTTTCGTCTTCCTCTGCGCGTGATGAACGCCATGGCAGGGGCCGTGAGATCGCCGGATTTCTTGCTCCTATAGCCAGCGCCACCACCTACAGCCGGCGCCGTATCGTCCAGGCCGTCCAACTTCATCGCCTCAGGCCGTGCACTTCCGCCTATGTGAGCGCGCGCCACACCTCACAACTTGCTCCGCTTCAAGGCGCCATGCTTGTGGCATGTGACCTCGTTTAATGTCTGAAGTTGGTTCCTTCCCCCTGTCCTAAAACTGCATCCAAATCAAAACATCGATTCGTTCACCCTTCCAAGTTCTTTATTGTTCTCTAGGTGATTCGGATGTGTGAAGTTCAGCTATACTGTCCCCCTGTCCAGTTTGTGTACCCTTTGTGTTTTTGTTGTTGCTGTAGGCCGCAACACATGTCGTCCTCATCCCAACTTGGCCCCATGTCGTGTGCCAAATCTTGTAACTGACCATGAAGCTTTGCGTCCCTGCTACTGCTACCTAAAGTGCTCGCTTCCTCCACTGCAATTTGGAACGAAGTGAAATAGCTTTTGCTAGAGTTCAGATTATCGAATGGCAGAGGTTGCTCTAGAAACTAGAGTAGTAAACTTCAGGCTTCAGAGTGAACATAACTGAATGTTCATTCAGTCAAACCTATTGGCATCGAGGTTATATGAAGATATTCAGAAGTTCAAAAAGAAGAATCCCATGAAAGTTCAAAGTCAAGAAAGAGAGCTACGAAGTATTATATTACTAAAAAGATCAGTGTGTTTGGTGCCTGTGTGCTGAGTGTGATGTCTCATGTGTGTGTGTGTGCCCCCTCACAGTGGGGTTGTTCATGTGTTCTCGTGTGTGCTGCGAGCTCATGTGTGCGCTTTGGTTTTTTTAGCATTCGTATGCGCTCTGGTGTGTGTGTGCGCGCGCGCGTGTTGCGTGCATGCTCCGGTGTGTGTGCTTTTGTGTGCGAGTATGGTCCTATTAAAAAAAATTATGCTAAGGCACAAAAACACGTTATGAAATTATTGTGTCCTTATATATGTTGAGAAAAAAGTAGTTTGCTTAAGACAAAAAACTTGCAACTTTCATAGACGCTCACATTTTAAACTTTAGAAGTTCGCCGAATAAAATAAAAAATAGAAGTATGCTTTGAAAAAAATAAAAAATAGTTTGCTCGCATTTGTGATTTTAGAGACAAAAAATTAGGAAGTTTAGGAAATGCAAATGAAAATGTGTGAAAAGCAAACATGGGTAGTACTATGTATAAAATTGGAAACTCCAAATCTACTAACGGGAAGATTATATAGAACTTCAAAAAAGGTAACAAATTATAATAACAGAGAAGTTCAAAGTTTATAAAAAATTAGAATAACAGAGCATTTCATTTCTGCTGTTAAACCGAGAAGTTCTAATTAAACTAACAAAGGAGTTCAATTGTAATAAAAAACTGGATTTTTTTCTTTTCTAGAAATATAACTAAGAACTTCAAACTTTAAAACACAAAGCACCACGATATTTGTATACGAAGAACGAAACAAGGCTCGCCTAGAATAATGTTAACTCTCGAAGTTCATATTTAATAAATTAGAAGTTTGACAAAAATGAGAAAACAAAAAAGAGCAGCATATGTTTGTACAAAAAAAAGCTCATGGATGTTCCCGTCTTTGGAAAATGGATTTTCCTCATTTCTAAAATAAACTAGAAGTTCAAATTAAAAATCTGATCATTTAAAAATCATAAAAAAACATGGATTTCCACATTTCAAGAAAAACCATGATTTCCAAATTTAAAAGACAGAGCAGTACAATGTTTATTACAAAACCGAAGAAGGCAAACTCAAGAAAACAAAGCATCTCAACACAAATTTATATAAAAAAGGATTTTATCCGAAGTTCAACTCTAAAAGACGAAGCAATTCGATGGTTATACAAAATTCAGATTTTCCTCATTATTAAGGAATGAAAACAAGAAGTTCAATTATAAAAAATAGAGCAGTACAAAATTCATAAAAATGATTTTCACCATTTCTAATAAAAAAACTCTAGAAGTTCATATTTAAATAAGGGAAGGTCCAATATTTATTAAAAAACTAGGATTTTTCCGTTACTAAAAGAAAATAAACCAATATGTCCAAATTACAAAAATAGAGCAGTTCGGTATTTATAAAAATCTTGGATTTTTATTGAGTTTTTTTAGGAGTTATGGGTAGAAAAGCAGAAGTTCAAACTGAAAACAAACAGCGGTTCAACTACTACATGAAGTGTGTTTCATAAAAAAAAATAAAAAGGTAAATTCTAAAAAGAATTTTGCTAGAAATTCATGTGGTCAGCCCAGGAAAGTTAAAAAATTATTGTGAAGGAGGTTCACCGTGTATTTACATTGCAAAAATACACAAAAAAATGTTGTGCAAATCCGATGAACCGACGAGTTTTCACGTTACTTAGAGAATAAAACCAAGAAGTTCAGTTGGAAAAAGCAGAGCAGTTTGATATTTATTTGAAAAATCAGATTTTACTAGTTACTAAAGAATAAAACCAATAAGTGCAATTTAAAATAACGAAGAAGTTTAATGTTTCTAAAAAAAACTCTAATTTTCACATTTCTAAAAAAACACAGATTTTTTTCATTACTAAAGTGAAATAGAGAGAAGTTCAATTTGTCAACAGACGAAAGTTCACGTACTGCATGGTGTGTGTTTCGTATGAGAAAATAGGCGTAAAATGGCAAAGTCCAAAAAATTTGTTGCTAGAAGTTCAAGTGCACAGACCGAAAACCAAAAAGTTCCTCTTGTTCAACAAGTTTCCACAACGGAAGCTCAAATTAAAATAACAAAAAAAAATTAGAAAATTTAATTAGTAAATGGATTTCCCCGTTTCTAAAAGAAGCCTAGAAGTTCAAATTAAAGTAATGGAGAGGTTCAATGTTTATTCAAAACTCGGATTCTAACCACTAATAAAAATAAAACCAACGTGAGGTTCGAATTAAAATAACATGGAAGTTTGGAGTTTGTTAAAACCTAAGATTTACATGTTCGAAGAACAAAAACAAAAACCAATGCCATTTTGGCATTTTAAAAACCAACTCATAAAAATGGAAAACATTTCTTGCTAGAAGTTCAAGTGCTTAACGAGGGAAAGTTGGAAATTGCTACCCACTTTATGTACACATAATTCTCTCTCCCGTCTGTGTCTATGTTTTTGCAAATAAATCAAAATTTTAAAAAAAATTGGAGGGGGTCCAATATTTATGAAAAACTAGAATATTTTGATGCTAAAAAAATAAACCAAGAAGTCCAAATTACACAATAGAGAAGTTCGATGTTTATAAAGAAACTTAGATTTTCCTGGTTAGTAAAGAATAAAAATGACGAAGTTCAAATTAAAAAAGAGGAGTAGTTCGATGTATATGGGAAACTCAAATTATTACCGTCTCTAAGAAAAAAAAACTATGAAGTGCAATTTACAAAAAAAATGTTTGATGCTTACTTAAAAACATATTTCCTTTCAAAGAACATGACTAAGAAATTGAAATTAAAATAACAGAGAAGTTCAAAGTATATAAAATATTCAGATTTGTTGCAAGAAGTTCACGTGCACCTCCGTGCACGGTTCAGAATTTATATTGCGGGACGTCCGACCTCCAATTACATGTTTTAAAAATGGCAAAAAATGATGTCCGACCTTCAATTGCGTGTAATTCGACGTATACACAAAAATGCGACAGAAGTTCATAGTGAAAACAACGAGAAGTTCAAGTACTGCAAGAAATGCATTTCAGGTGAGAATAAAAGTATAGAAAAAATAAAAGCTTAAAGGGTTTGTTGAAAGAAGTTTAAGTGCTCTTTCCGGGGAAGTTCAAAAATTCTTGAGAGAGAGGTCCACCTTGTATTTCCATGTTCGAAAACACACAAAAAAATTGTTTTTTGCGTTTTAAAATAATTCCCTCAATCCACAAAGAAGTTTAGTTATTATTTGGGAGCAATTTGATTTCAAAAAGGAAATAAAAATTAAAATTATAAAAATGGAAAAATTTCATGTACTACATGGTGTGTGTTTAATATGAGAAAAATGAATTAAAAGGCAAGGTCCAAGTTTTTTGTTGTTATAAGTTCGAGTCCTCGGTCGGAGAAAGTTAAAAAATATTGTGAGAGAGGTTTGTACAAAAGGAATATCATTTGTGTAACACTAACGAATGGATGAGAAAATTACAAACGAAAATACGTCACAGAAGTTCAACGTGAAAACAACAGGAAGTGAAGTTCAACTAGTACACTAAATGAATTTCAGATGAAAAACTTTTAAAACCGTCGTGAGTATGAAAAAAATGATCAACACGGGAAAGTTGCGTGTTTACAACAGCTTTCCATTGGTATATCAGTTGCTCAATTCCGGTGAGTGGATGGGGAGCTACGAGTACAAAAAGCACGTGAAAAACAGAGTGAAGTTCAAATAGACATGCCGAGGAGTTCAAGTTCTTCACGCGGTGCATTTTCGTCAAATGTGTTTTGCGATTATGGCAGACCACATGATTTGACCATTTTCAAAATTACTTGAAAACGGCTAGGAATCAAAGAAAACCATCTACATGAAATAGTTTCGCATTTTCCGTAGCTTTTCAACGGTATATTATTTGCCCCATTCCGAGAAAGTTTGTAAAAATTACGACCGAAAAACGTTTCCAGCCATTTTCAAAATTGACCTAAAACTGTATGGAATTGGGAGAAACAATATATATAAAAAAGTTTCGCATTTCCACAAGCATTCCAACACCATATCATTTGCTACATTCGGACTTACGGTTAAAAAATTAGCTCGAAAATACAAACTCGGTGGAACTTTTACCGTTTTCTAAATTACTTTTAAACCATTCAAAATTAGAAAAAAAACTTTCAACATGAAAAACTAGCACATTTTCATAAGCTTTCCAACGCCATATCATTTGCCTCAATTGGATTAGCCGTTTAGAAGTGGCATCGAAAATACGAACTCGGTTGTTCGGTTTGCGAAATTCTACGATTTTCCAAATTACTCTTTAACTATATGGAATTAGAGAAACTTTCAACACGTGGAAGGAGCGGTTTTGCAGCAGCTTTCCAACGCCATATTATTTGCCTCATTCCGATAAACGGTTTAGAAATGTGATCGAAAATACGGTTCACGTTTTTTGTATGAAGAAAAAACGGTTTTCAAAACTGCTCTTAAACTGCTTACATTTTGCCAAAAAATTAACTTGGGTCATGGTACTCGTGTCCATAGCTTTCCAACGGTATATCGCAAGCCACAATTGGGCAATGGTGGCAGAAGTTCAACCTTGTACTGGGGGAAGTTCAGGTCGAACAACTTATGTAGTAAAATTGCAACACAGGCATATTTCATCACGACCCGAGAGCAAATCCGCCAATATTCAAGATTTCTATTTAAAACGGGCATTTAGTTGCTAAAAACCGTTTCCAGATTACACTTACATCACATAGAACATGACTGACCAGAAAAATTCACGTGGGGAGACACGGTTGCAAAGATATCCCGAAGGTCGGGTTCCTCAGAGAGAAGTTAAGGTTGTGTAACTCAGGAAATTCAGGTTGTGATCAGAATATATTATTCTGATCCCGTGATCAGAATAGTATATATATTACTATATATAGGGTAACGCTATTCTAAGCGTGAGTGTAGAATAGCTTATTCTACACCCCCTAGTAACGCTATGTACAAAATCTAGTAAAACGGTGTACAAAATGTAGTAATTCGGAAAATATTTTTTTTATCATCTATGTTTGTAATTTACTACATTTTTATGAAAATTACTATATTTTACATAGTGTGTTACCATATTTTGTATGTACCGTTACTGGGGTGTAGAATAAGCTATTCTACAATCATGCTTAGTTTAGCATTATTTTATATATGTATATATATATACACACACACACACATATAATGTTCAGTAGCTGTGTGTAGTCTAAATTTGTAACATGTCTGTTTTGAACTTGGCCCCAACATCATGCTCCTCTGGTGAGCTAAGAGAGATTTCTATATGCGGGCTGCACAGACTACCATTTTTATAATTTTTAAAATGTCACCTGCTTATGCTTCATGACGTGTTTGTTAGTCCTGTTTTGCGATGTACAAAATAACCTGTCTTGCTTGCTTCACTGTTGTAACTATATTTTTGCCCTAGTCATGTGTACCTACGGAAACATTTCAGGATGAAGTGACATCAACACAAAGATCTAAGAGTAGTGCGGCATGGCCGTTACCAAATGAATTGGAATTGGAATGTGACGATGTTCTCGAGCATCAACTAGAGGTGGCAAGACAACTTGTACATGATTCTGAACATGCAATCAACATGTCGAGACTAGAGTTGCAGGTATTAGATGCAGGAGTCAAAAAATGAAACAAGACACTGAGGTAACCACAAAGGAATTGGAGATTTTGCAGACTGAAATTTGTGTTATCTGAATCTGGCCAATCCTATTTTCTGAAGAGATTATAGTTCAAATGGTAAGTTCTGTTGATGCGTGTCCATGATGTATGTGTTTCATTTGCCCAGTGTATGCAATTTGATGTTGATGCGGGTAATGTTACAATGGTAATGATGCTGGGACCCGCTGGGTACCAGGCCTCGCCGGGTTCTCCGGGTGCGGGCTCCATGCGCCTAGGGGTACTGTGCGCTGTCTTGTCGACTGTCAGGGTGTGGCCGAGTCAAGTTCATCCAAAGTGGTGCTCCGTCAGGTCACCGCTTGCTGGCGTCATGGGTGGCGACTGGGGCACTGTTGCCATGCCAGCCCTGGTCAGAGGGTAGGTGGGGGGCACTGTTGCCTCGTCCGGCTGACCAGAGGCATGGGCGGGGCATTGTGGCTTCGGTCATCAGTTGGTGGAGACTCGTCCCATCGTACGGCCGGGATGGGACGGGCGCTGACCCTCGGCCGGGTTTGGAGAGCACGCCAGGGGCGGTGCTGGCTTGCTCGAGAAGTCTTGAGCTTGGTTGTTGGGGCCGAGTCGAGGAGCCCGGCCGGGTTGCAAATCCCGCCGGGTCGCGAGGCCTGGCCGGGTCGAGCGACCCGGCCAAGGGCGAGCCGGATCGAGGGGCGGTGCTGGCCCCGTTGTTTTTGAAAAAGATCCGGGTTCCTTGCCTGCCTGGTGTTCATCCCCCCGACAGTAGTCCCCGAAGCTGTGAAGGTCCGCCGTCTTCAGATGGGAGGGCCTTCACAGTTTCCCCCTTTGGAGAGGCGGATTTTAGTGAGTGCCACGTCTGGCAACACCCACTGTGTGCCGGCTTCCGGAAGCCAGATCGCGGCATCCCACCCGCGGCGGGAACCGAGGAGTTCGACGAATCTTGGGCAATCTTTCGGGCTTCGCGCAGCCGCCACGTGGCGCCTGGGAGCCAGAGGGGCCTGACAGGCCACGCGCGTGGCAGGACTGGGCGACGGCCCGGGGGGGGGGGGCGACGCGCGCCCTTGGTGGAGCGCCTGAAGGCGCAGGTGGCCACGGCGGAGGAGACCCGGCAGGGGGAGACCCGGCTCCGTGAAGAGGCCGTGAAGGCGGCCGAGGACAGGGACGCCGAGCTGAAGGCGGCCCTTGCTAAGGTCGCCGACCTGGAGAAGGCACTGGAGGAGCGCGACCACATTATTGCCCGAGAGCGGTGCGGTACGTTGCTTGAAGCGCAGCACCTGGAAGAGTCCTTCTCCAGTAAGTGCTTTTCTTGAATTTTGTCGTTGCCGGGTTGGGACTCCGGCTCTTCTTCCTTAGTAACTTTCTTCTGACTTGCTTTTCTTTTTGGTAGGGGCCTTCCCGGAGATGCGTGTTGGAAATATGCCCTAGAGGCAATAATAAAATGGTTATTATTGTATTTCCTTGTTCATGATAATTGTCTGTTGTTCATGCTATAATTGTATTAACTGGAAACCGTAATACATGTGTGAATACATAGACCACAACATGTCCCTAGTAAGCCTCTAGTTGACTAGCTCGTTGATCAATAGATGGTTATGGTTTCCTGACCATGGACATTGGATATCATTGATAACGGGATCACATCATTAGGAGAATGATGTGATGGACAAGACCCAATCCTAAGCATAGCACAAGATCGTGTAGTTCGTTTGCTAGAGCTTTTCTAATGTCAAGTATCATTTCCTTAGACCATGAGATTGTGCAACTCCCGGATACCGTAGGAATGCTTTGGGTGTACCAAACGTCACAACGTAACTGGGTGGCTATAAAGGTGCACTACAGGTATCTCCGAAAGTGTCTGTTGAGTTGGCACGAATCGAGACTGGGATTTGTCACTCCGTATGACGGAGAGGTATCTCTGGGCCCACTCGGTAATGCATCATCATAATGAGCTCAATGTGACTAAGGAGTTAGCCACGGGATCATGCGTTACGGTACGAGTAAAGTGACTTGCCGGTAACGAGATTGAACAAGGTATTGGGATACCGACGATCGAATCTCGGACAAGTAACGTACCGATTGACAAAGGGAATTGTATACGGGATTGATTGAATCCTCGACATCGTGGTTCATCCGATGAGATCATCGTGGAACATGTGGGAGCCAACATGGGTATCCAGATCCCGCTGTTGGTTATTGACCGGAGAGTCGTCTCAGTCATGTCTGCATGTCTCCCGAACCCGTAGGGTCTACACACTTAAGGTTCGGTGACGCTAGCGTTGTAGAGATATTAGTATGCGGTTAACCGAAAGTTGTTCGGAGTCCCGGATGAGATCCCGGATGTCACGAGGAGTTCCGGAATGGTCCGGAGGTAAAGATTTATATATGGGAAGTCCTATTTTGGCCACCGGAAAATGTTCGGGATTTTTCGGTATTGTACCGGGAAGGTTCTAGAAGGCTCCGAAGTGGGGCCCACCTGCATGGGGGACCCACATGAACGTGGGTAGTGGGGGCAAGGCCCCACACCCCTGGTCAAGGCGCACCAAGATCCCACCTTAGAAGGAATAAGATCATATCCCGAAGGGATAAGATCAAGATCCCTAAAAAAAGGGGATAACAATCGGTGGGGAAGGGAAATGACGGGATTTCTTTCCCCCACCTTTGCCAACGCCCCAATGGACTTGGAGGGCAAGAAACCAGCCTCCTCCACCCCTATATATAGTGGGAAGGCGCATGGGAGCAGCACCCCAAGCCCTGGCGCCTCCCTCCCTCCCATGACACCTCTTCCTCCCCGCTTGCGCTTGGCGAAGCCCTGCCGGGATCCCGCTACTTCCACCACCACGCCGTCGTGCTGCTGGATCTCCATCAACTTCTCCTCCCCCCTTGCTGGATCAAGAAGGAGGAGACGTCCCCGCTCCGTACGTGTGTGCGGAGGTGCCGTCCGTTCGGCGCTAGGATCATCGGTGATTTGGATCAGACGAGTACGACTCCATCAACCCCGTTCTCTTGAATGCTTCCGCGCACGATCTACAAGGGTATGTAGATGCACTCCCCTCTCTCTCGTTGCTAGATGACTCCATAGATTGATCTTGGTGATACGTAGAAAATTTTAAATTTCTGCTACGTTCCCCAACAACGCGCCAGCTGGCGGAGGAGGCGGTCCGCTTTCAGCGCGACCCGCAAGGGATCGTCGGCTCTGGGACGAACCCGCGGGTGGCCTGGACCTTCCCGGAGATCGTCGCAGCTGCCGAGGCCCGTCTGCGAGTTTTGAGCGAACAGATGGGGCGGCATTCTGAGGCCGGCGCGGCGATGACGGCGGCCCTTTTGCCGGGTTCTGTTGCGCTGAGTAGCTTCACGCGGATGGCGCGCTGGCTGGAGGCGGGTCCGGAGCGGCTCCATGACTGGCGAGTCTCTGCGCCCGAACTGGCGCTGAGATGGCGCTCCGGTTCGCGATGTCTTGGCATCCGGACTTGTCGCTGGACGCGCTGATGGGCCAGCGAGCCGGCTCGGAGAGCCAGCTGCAGGCGGAAGCTGGCCGGATCACTGCTCGGGCCAGCTATATCGCCGGGTTCGCCTTCCACGACGAGTTCCGGTCGGAGCAGGCAGGAGACGGTGGAGTCATGCCTGCTGACGACTACGGCCTGCTTCTGGACGACCCGGAGGGCAGTTCCGAGGAGACGGGCTTCTACGGCGACGCGGACGCAGGGGAGGAAGATACCGGCACCTCAGCGGACCCCGGAGCTGCGCGATCCAGCGATGGGGATGCCTGAATTTTTAACTTATCATAGATTTCTGTTAGGTAGCAGGTCCACCCACCCACTGGGGGTTGACTGGGTGTAATGAACTCTGGCCCTGGGCCTGTTTTAAATTTATGATGCATGAGCTGCGTGAATGTCCTCGCCCTTGCTTTTCGTTTTTGGAGCCGTTTTCCTGCAACCTTCCCCTCTTCGGGTCCCCACCCCCCCGCGAGTCTGACGGCCAAGGCTCTGGTCCGTGACAAGGGGTTCGACCTTTGAGGGGGGCATTCAATACTTAGGCCTTCGAAACATTGAGCGTGAGCGAAACACCCACTGGGCCGGCTGGCGGCAATCCGGCAAGGCTGGGTTGGCGAGCAGCCGGTCGGGCGGCAACTTGAAAAGGTGAGACCGGGTTGAGCGATCCGGCGGTATGTAGAAACTTCGTGGGTGCCGACGCTTTTGCTTTTCGTTTTTAGAGCCATTTTCTTGCAACTCTCCCCCTTTGGGCTCCCCCCCGCAAGTCTGACAGCCAGGGCTTTGGTCCGTGACGAGGGGCTCGACCTTTGAGGGGAGCGTTCAATACTTAGTCTTTCAAAACGTTGAGCGCGAGCGAAACACCCACTGGGCCGGCTGGCGGCAATCCGGCAGGGCCGAGTTGGCGAGCACCCGGTCGTGCAGCAACTTATAGTGGCGGGGCCGGGTTGGGCGACCTGGCGGTTTTTGACTTAGCGCTCATGGCGCGCTGGTGCGTTGGGCTCATGTGCTTACCAGCCGACATCCGGAGCCGGATCTGCGGCTTAGGGCGAAGCTAGAGGTTTACGGCAATCCAACGCGTTTGAGAACCGCTAAGGAAGAACGACGGGTGGCCAAGCCGGCCAGCCCCCGAGCCCCCGGGTTGAGCGAGTCGACCCGGTGGCCGGGTTTGGCTTAATAGTAAAGCGGTGCACAAATGTAGGAGACACAATAGCTTGGTCGCAGAAAGGGCAGCCCCCGAGCGCCGTTCGGGGACCCCATAGTTTCAGATAGTTACAAAAGGCAGTGATACAAACGTGCACTCAGCTAACTGAAAAACAGACAGAGGAGCTCCGCGTTCCATGGTTGGGTTGTTTCTTCCCCGACGGTATCCCTCTTGCACTTGTTTGTCTTGCGGGCGTCGATGAGGTAGTATGCGTTGTGGTCGCATAAGGCCTTGCTGACGATGAAGGGGCCCTGCCATGGGGAGGACAGCTGGTGTTGGCCAGTCTGCTCTTGGACGAGTCGGAGGACGAGGTATCCCTCTCGGAAGGCGAGGGGCTTGATCTTCTTGCTGTGGTAAATGCCTCAGGCCTTGCTGGTAGATGGCTGAGCGACTAAGCGCTAGGAGACGTGCTTCTTCGAGCAGGTCGACGCTGTCTTCGCGGGCTTCTTTTGCTTCGGCTTCTATGTACATCATGACGTGCGGCGAGTCGAACTCGACGTCGGTTGGGATGACGGCTTCTGCTCCGTAGACGAGGAAGAACGGGGTGAACCCGGTCGGCCTATTTGGCGTGGTGCGGAGACTCCAGAGGATGGCCGGCAACTCGTCAAGCCAGCTGCCGGGTGACCGGACAAGTGGCTCGACGAGTCGCGGCTTGATGCCGGACAGGATGAGACCGTTGTCTCACTCGACCTGGCCGTTGGACTGCGGGTGTGCCACGGAAGCCAGGTCGAGGCGGATGCCGGAGACGGAGCAGTACTGCGTGAGCGCGCCCTTGGTGAAGTTGGTGCCATTGTCCGTGATGATGCTGTTTGGCATGCCGTAGCGCACCGCGATGTCCTTGATAAATCGGACGGCCGTCGGGCCGTCAGCCTTCTTGATTGGACTTGCCTCGATCCACTTGGTGAACTTGTCCACTGCCACCAGCAGATGCGTCATGCCGCCTCGAGCGGTCTTGAAAGGCCCCACCGTGTCGAGTCCCCAGACCGCGAAGGGCCAGGCGATCGGGATGGTCCGGAGTGCCGACGCCGGCTGGTGACTGCACTTGCTAAAGCGTTGGCATCCTTCACACTTAAGGACGAGCGACTCTGCGTCTTCGCGGGCCGTGGGCCAGTAGAAACCATGGCGGAAAGCCTTGGCCACCAGGGACCGCGAGGCGGCGTGGTGCCCACACTCACCCTGGTGTATGTCGAGGAGGATCTCAATGCCCTTGTCCTGCTCGACGCAGCGTTGGAATACGCCAGTAGAGCTGCGTTTGACGAGCTCGTTGTTGATGATGCTGTAGGCAGACGCCCGACGCTGCACTTGCCGGGCTTCGGTCTCGTCCATGGGAAGGACCCCGTTTTCCAGGAACTCCGTGATGGGCAGGGCCCAAGATGGTGCTGCGACCCCGGCGAGGACGGCCATCACGATGGGTTCCGGGGTGGCAGCCCCCGAGCCAGGTTCGGCGGCCCCAGGGCCGGGTTGAGGTGTGGTCGGGCTGGCTGGAGCAGTCCCCGGGCCGGGTTGAGGCGCAGCCGGGTCGGTTGGAGCAGTCCCCGGGCCGGGTTGAGGCGCGACCGGGTCGGTTGGACGAGTCCCCGGGCCGGGTTGAGTCGCGGCCGGGTCGGTTGGGACGTGGATGGACTCGGAGTCCAAGGATGACTTGATGGACGGCTTGTGCAGATGCTCGAGGGAGACGCCGGACGGGACGGACCGCCGGGACAAGGCGATTTTGGCGAGTGTGTCGGCCGCTTTGTTCTCTGCACGCGGGACGTGGAGGAACTCGCAGCCCGCGAAGAATCCGGACAGCTTCTGGACGAGGAAGCGGTAGCTTGCCATGTTGGAGTCGTGGGCGTCCCACTCGCCGGAGCTCTGCTGTACCACCAGGTGCGAATCGCTGTAGCATAGTATGCGCTGGATGCCGAGTTCCTTGGCAAGCCGGAGGCCGTGCACAAGGGCTTCGTACTCGGCGACGTTGTTGGAGGCGGCGAAGTGGATCTGCAACGCGTATTTGAGCCGGTCGCCCTTGGGGGAGGACAACACGATGCCGGCCCCCAGGCCAAGTCGCATCTTTGAGTCGTCGAAGTGCATGCGCCAGTGCGTCGAGTCCGGCGGCGGCGGCAGGTACTGGGTCTCGGTCCAGTCGACGAGGACGTCGGCCAGGGCCCGAGACTTGATCGTGGTTCGGGGGTCGTAGAGGATGGTGTGGCCGGCTAGCTCGAGCGCCCACTTGGCGATCTGACCAGAGGCATCCCGGCACCCGATGATCTCGCCGAGAGGAGCCGTGCTGACCACGGTGATGACATGCTCTTGGAAGTACTGCTTCAGCTTCTTGGCGGTGAAGTACACGCCGTAACACATTTTTTGGTAGTGCGGGTGATTCTGCTTCGAGGTGGAGAGCATCTCGCTCAGGTAGTAGACGGGACGCTAGACAGCTTGGACCTTGTCCTTCTCTGGTCGCTCGACCACCATCACCGTGCTGACCGTCCGCGAGGTTGTGGCGATATAGAGCAACAGCGGCTCCTTCTCGGCCGGTGCAGCCAGGACTGGTGCGGTGGAGAGCATGCGCTTGAGATCCTGGAAAGCTTCGTCCGCCTGGTCGTTCCACTCAAATGGCGTCATCTTCTTCATTAGCTGATACAGGGGCAAGTTCCCTCTCGCCCAGCCGGCTGAGAAACCGGCTGACCGAGGCCAAGCAGCCGGTGAACTTCTGGACATCGCGCAGCCGAGCCGGTTTGCGCATGCGCTTGATGGCCTTGATCTTCTCCGGGTTTGCCTCAATGCCGCGCTCCGAGACGAGGAAGCCGGGTAGCTTTCCGGCCGGGACACCGAAAACGCATTTCTCCGGGTTGAGCTTGACCTTGTGCTCGCGCAGGTTGGCGAAGGTTTCCTTTAGATCGTCGAGGAGCGTGACGTGCTGCTTGGTCTTCACCACGATGTCGTCCACGTAGACGTGGATGTTGCGGCAGCAAGCATTCTGGATGCAGCGCTGGAAAGTGGCGCCGGCGTTCTTCAAGCCGAACGACATGGTGATGTAGCAATACGCCCCGAAGGGCGTGATGAAGGACATCTTCAAGGCGTCGGCCGGGTCTAGCTTGATCTGATGATAGCCGGAGTAAGCATCCAGGAAGGATAGGAGCTCGCACCCGGCCGTGGAGTCGATGACTTGGTCGATCCGCGGGAGGGCGAACGGGTCTTTGTTGTAGGCCTGGTTCAGGCTAGTGTAGTCGATGCACATGCGCCAGGTCTTGTTCTTCTTCAGGACGAGGACTGGGTTGGCCAGCCACTCGGGGTGAAACACTTCCATGATGAAGCCGGCCGCCAAGAGCTTGGCGACCTCTTCACCGATGGTCCTTCTCTTTTCTTCGGAAAAACGTCATAGGGGTTGGCGGACAGGCTTGGCGTCCTTGCGGACGTGGAGTTTGTGCTCGGCGTACTTCCTCGGGATACCCGGCATGCCCTTGGGGGTCCATGCAAAGATATCCCGATTCTCACGGAGGAAGTCGACGAGCTCGCCTTCCTATTTGCTGTTGAGGCGGGGGCCTACGACAACGTACTTGCTGCAGCTGGGGTCTTCCGGGTTCAGCTTCACCTTGTTGGTCTCTTTGGAGGGCTTGAACGCGGCCTCATCGGCTGGCTACTCGGCCGGCATCTTGGCGGCCGATGCTTCTTGGGCCAGGGCGACGATCCGGTCGAGCTGGCGCCGCTCCTCGGCTACGACCAGCGACTCGGCCAACTTGGTGCCGTCCCGGGCGCAGTCCAGGGACTTGCGGTAGTCGCCGGTGACGGTGATGAGGCCCTTCGGACCCGGCAGCTTCATCTTCAGGTAGGCGTAGTGGGGGACTACCATGAACTTGGCGAGCGCGGGCCGGCCCAGCAGTGCATGGTACGCGCTGGACAGGTCCACCACCTCGAACCAGATCGGCTCGCGTCGGAAGCGGCTTCTGTCGCCGAACAGGACGTCAAGGCGGATCCGGCCGATCGGAGAGCAGGAGAGGCCGGGAACGATGCCGTGGAAGACCGCCTGGGTCGACTCTAGGTCCTTGGCCTCGAGGCCGAGCTTGGTCATGGTGTCGCGGTAGAGGATGTTGATGCTGTTGCCGCCGTCAACGAGAACCCGGGAGAATTTGCACGTGTGCCGGGGTGCGACGATGGTGGGATCAAGGATGGGGGCGTAACCACCCGGGTTCGGCATGAGGCCGGGTGGTCCTCCCGTGTCCAGGTGACCGGGCGCTCTGACCAATGCATGTACTCCGTCTTGGCCGGGACGACGGTGTTCACCTCCTGCCGGAGGAGGCGCTCGCTGCGCTTGTCGTCGCCGAGGCTGGTGAAGACGACGTAGGTCACGTTCTGGGCCGGGTAGGGATCGTCACGCATCACGCCGCCGGCTGGAGGCGGCGACGGAGGCGGAGGCGGCTGCCCCGCTCCCGGAGCCGGAGTCAGAGGCGGTGGGATGTCGCCCCTGGCAATGCGCTTGGTGATGGCACACTGTCGGAGCGTGTGCGTGGACGGCCTTGCGCCGCTGTGGTGCTTGCAGGGAGCGTCGAGCATCTCCTCGAAGCCCATGGCGGGCTGCCATGCCATTTCGCCGGTGTTCCGACGCTTGGCGGCTGGCTCAGACGCGGGTGCCTGCTCGGTGGCCTCGACAAGCCGGTTGTCGTAGCGCTGAGCCAGTTGATCGGCCTTGCGCTTGTTGTTCTGCTGGTTGTGCTGCTGCCGGCTTCCCTCGCCGGCCGGCTTCGGAGGCGGCACCGGCTTGGCCTTGCCGGCTTCGTCCAGTGCCACCTGTATCTTCATGGCGGAGTCGGCGTTGGCGTACTTGTCCGCCGTCACCATGAGCGCGACCATGGTGGCCGGCTCGGAGCGCAAGAGCTTGTGCTTGAGGAGGGTGCCGTCTCGGCACCCGTTGACGAAGTACTGGATGGCTTGGACCTCGTGGATGCCCTCGCAGCTATTCCGGAGCTCGGTCCAGCGTGCGAGGTACTCGCGGCCGGTTTCGGCCGGCCCCTGCACGCACATGGCGAGCTAACTGGGGCGGTCGGGTCGCTTGTAGGTGCTAGTGAAGTTGTGCCAAAAGGCCTGCTCGAAGTTGACCCACGTGTTGATGCTGCCGGCCGGCCGGCTATTCAACCAGGTGCGGGCCGACCCCTGGAGCATGAGAGGCGCGTAACGTACGGCGAGGCGGTGGTTACCGCCGGCGATGCCGATGGCGGTGGTGTAGTCGGTGAGCCAGTCCTCCGGCTTCACGGTTCCGTTGTACTTGGGGGTGTCGCGGGGGAGCGTGAACCCTTTGGTGAAGGGCTCACCCCGGATGCGTGGCACGAAGCACGTCGGTCCGACGGGGCCGGTCTCCTCCAGCTCCTGGGAGAGGGCGAGTCGGTCGAGGCGGTGGTGAGCGTCGGTGTCGTCGATGGCGCGCGGGCCCAGTCGATCCGCAGCCGGACGCCGGCCGGGTTGGAGCAGGGGATCGAGGCGGCGCCGGACCTCCAAGGCCGGCTCGTCCACCAAGCTGCCAGCAGCCGTCGGGGCGATGTAGCGTCGGGTCCGGGTGCGGCCGGAATGCGCCTCGCTGGGTGGTCAAGACGTCGTATGCTGGTTGTCGCCGGGCCCGGCGACTCGGATGGAGCCGGATCCGGCCGGCTTGGCGAGCTGGTTGAGGCGGTCCTGCTGCGCGTTGGCCGCGACGAGGAGGTCGTTCACCCTCTTGAGGCGATCCTGCAGCTCCTCGCCTGCGAGCTGATCTAGGCCGACCGCGGCCGCCTGGGCAGCGCGCATGTTCTTCACGGGAGTCTCGTAGACGGGAGGGAGGGCGCCGAAGGCGCGCCCGATCGCGCCACCCCGGGCTCGCACGTCGGCGAGCCGGCTGGGCTCAGGCGCGGCAGGCGTGAAACCGTAGGCGGCGGCGCGCTCCAGCTGGGCGGAGTCGAGGCGGCGCTGCGTGGCGGCGAGCGTCTCGGTGAGGTCCAGCAGGCGCTGGCGGTCCTCGTCGAGGCGAGTCCGGGCCTCGGCGATGTTGGAGGCGTCGACGTCGGTGCCGATGGGGACGCGGAGGCTCTGCATCGTGGCGCGCAGCGGGTTGGACGAGCTGGCCCGTTCTGCCGCGGCCTTGGCCTCGGCGGCCTTCCTCGCCGCACTCGACGAAGAAGAGGTGCCGGTGTCGGTGACGAAAACCTCCACGCAGAGGTCCATCGCTCCGGCAGGAGCGCCGTCGTTCATGGAGAGCGGGGAGTAGGAAAAGCTAAGTACCTCGCGGGGGTACTCGTCGTCCGTAGGTGCGTCGGAGATGCGCAGCGTGGCCAAGGAGGCGGCGAGCGCGTCGATGACGTCGTTCGCCAGTGCGACGGGCTCGTCGGAGTCAGAGAAAATCCCTGTCTGAAGCATGCTCCCGGCCAGGATCTCGAGCTGCCCCACGGTGGGCGCCAACTGTCGTGGTGGGCGCACGGCAGATGCCAAGGGATGGCTGAAGATAGGAGGAGGCTCGAGGGCACTGGTGGGCTCCAGAGCCGAGGTCAGCATGAGCGAGCGCGGGACGCAAGACATACCCAGGTTCGGGGCTCTCCGGAGAGATAACACCCCTAGTCCTGCCGAGTGTGGTTTATACGTAACAGTACAGAGTTGCTCCTAGAGTTGTATGGAGGAAGAAGGAGGTCGGGCCAAGGCTTAGGCTGCCCCCTCTCCTCGGGTGTTGCTTGCTGGGTGTGTGATGAGTGAGTCGCCTGTATGCATGAGGGCTCCTGGGGGGGTTTTATAGGTCAACCCCCCAGGGGTACAATGGTAATGTTACAAGGCCGTATGGCCGGGTCGTCAGTGTCCAGGGAACGCGGTGCTAGGACCCGCCGGGTACCAGGCCTCGCCGGGTTCACCGGGCGCGGGCCCCATGAGCCTAGGGGTACTGTGCGCCGTCTTGTCGACCGTCAGGGCGTGGCCGAGTCGAGTCGATCCACAGTGGTGCTCCGTCAGGTCACCGCTTGCTGGCGTCATGGGTGACGTCTAGGGCACTACTGCCATGCCAGCCCTGGTCAGCGGGTAGGTGGGGGGCACTGTTGCCTCGTCCGGCTGACCAGAGGCATGGGCGGGGCACTGTGGCTTCGGTCATCAGTTGATGGAGACTCATCCCATCGTATGGCCGGGATGGGACGGGCACTAACCCTCGGCCGGGTTTGGAGAGCACGCCAGGGGCGGTGTTGGCTTGCTAGAGAAGTCTTCAGCTTGGTTGTTGGGGCCGAGTCGAGGAGCCCGGCCAGGTTGCAGATCCCACCGGGTCGCGAGGCCTGGCCTGGTCGAGCGACTCGGCCAAGGGCGAGCCGGATCGAGGGGCGGTGCTGGCCTCGTTGTTTTTGAAAAGGATCCGGGTTCCGTTGCCTGCCAGGGGTTCATCCCCCCGACACCCGGCATGACACGCGTCCACGTGACCCCTCCTGCGGAGCGCCCCGGCTAGCCCGGGATGAAGCCAGCTGCCAGATCATCCACCGTGCGCCTCCTAATGTGCGCGTGCTCCTTCAGTAACATCGCCAGCGCCAAGACCGGATTGTCGAAGAGGTCGCAGCGGCAGGGCGCCAGAACCATGCCGCCCTCGCGCATGGTGTTCCCTCGAGCGGCGTAGGCTACCGAGCTTTCACCCGCGAACTGTGTTGGGTGGTCTGGCCCACCAAGTTCAAGCCAAAGCTGCCCCCACGCTACGACGACATCCCTGACCCTGCAGAGTTCCTTCACCTCTATGCGCTGAGCATCAAGACCGCGAACGGCGATGACAAGGTCATGGAGAACTGGTTCCCATGGCCCTCAAGGATAGCGCGCGCTTCTGTCTCATGAACCTGCCCGAGGGGTCGAGCTCTTCATGGGGCAAGCTCTCTAACCAGTTCAACACTAATTTCAATGGCACGCATGACCTCCCCCTCACCGCCAACGACCTGCAGCTTGTGCGGCAGCGCCCTGGCGAGACCCTCCGCAAGTACATCCAGCGCTTCAGCAAGGTGCGCCACAAGATCCTGTGCGCTTCTGATGAGGCCATCATCTGGGCGTTCTCCACCGGCGTCATAGACGTCAGGATGCGCGAGAAGCTCGCCATCAACAATGATTTGGACTCGGTGCTGGAGTTGTTTAACCTCGCCGACAGGTGTGCCAAGGCCGAAGAGGGGCGCCTCTTCATTCATAACAACCTCAATGCTGCACCAGACGATATCAAGGCCAAGGGCAAGGACGTCAAGCGCAAGGGCCCTGCCGTGCTGGCAGCAGAGCCTGAGCAGAAGCGCGGCCGTGACTGCAACGAGCCCGAGAAAGACAGCCGCCTGTTCTGTGTCTACCACAATGTGCGCACCCACAACACTGAAGACTGCTAGGAACTCAAGTCACTCTACAACGAGAGCTTGGGCCATCGAGGGGACCGCAATGACCGCGACGCCGGTCGTGGAGGAGGCCGTGACGGCGGCCGATGGGACAACCACAATGGTAGTAGCGACCCTCGTCAGGGTTGGCGCGATCAGCCTCGTGAGAGCGCCTGGAATGATCAGCCTCGTGAGGGCGCCTAGCGCGATCAGCCTCGCGAGGCGCATCCTTAGGCCAACGCTACCCTTCCACCACTGCCGCCACCCAAGAGGAACGACGTCAACTAGCTCGACGAGGGGGCTGGGGGCTACCAGGAACCTCGCACGGTAGCCTGCATCCTCCGAGGAGCTCAGGCCCCCGCATTGAATCACCACTTCAAGCAGTTCTCTCGTGAGGTGAACACTGCCCTCCCGAGGTCTGAGGTTGTGTGGCCCCTCAAGTGGTCACAGTACGCCATCACCTTCGACTCTAAGGACCACCTCAAGTGCACTCCCCATGTTGTGCACCCCCACCATCAGCAACGTCACAGTCACCAAGACCCTCATCGACGGGGGCGACAGCCTCAACGTGATCTCCATCTAGGCCTTCGAGATGCTCCAAGTGCCCTATGACTAGCTGATGCCGACTAGGCCCTTCCCCGGGGTGACGGATGGGTCTACCATCCCCCTGGGGCAAGTGCGCCTCCCTGTCACCTTTGGTACCCACCACAACTGCCACACTGATCCCATCGACTTTGACATGGCGCACATCGGCCTCCCGTACAATGCCATCTTGGGATACCCTATACTCGCCAAGTTCATGGCGGTGACCCACCACAGCTACAACGTCCTTAAGATGCTTGGCTGCAGCGGCGTCATCACCATCGCCTGCAACAAGAAGGACACAATCTACTCCTGCGAGCACGCCTATCGGGCTGCCGCAGCCGCGCATTCCGATGGAGAGGTTGCCGCGGGCCTCCCGGGGCCGCTCCCGCAAAGAAGAAGTAGCTGCTCTCCCAAGATCGCCCCGAGGCGAACAACGCGTAGGCTGATGGCAGTGGTCCAAGAGCTGCCCTCACCATTGGTGCCAGCCCCCCTTCTAAATAGGAAGGCACGCTCGGCGCCTCCCTTCGGGTGGGCTCGGGTGTTTTGCCTGGAAAGCATCTGACCTGCTTGTTGTGCTGAGGGAGGTGATCGAGCACCACCTAGAAGTGTGCCCTAGAGCACACCCGCAAGGAGCATGGCGCCAGGCGCTAGAGAAGCAAGAGTTTGTCGTCCAGGAGATTTCCAAGCTGCGAGAAGCTCGGGCCATCCGTGGCGAGCACCGCCTCACGAGGCCGCCCGACCCGGTCATTGTCCCTGAGAAGGGCGGCATGTGCGTCGACCTCACGAGCCTCAACAGAGCCATCTCTCAGGACCTCCTTTGTCCATCGCGCATTGGCCGAGGCGCGGGTCTCGCCACCAACTACACCCGAATGCCCTTCGGCCAGATGAACGCCGGCACCACCTTCCAGAGGCTGGCACGGTTCATGATGGAACCACATGAGCCCTCTAACCCTCACAAGCCCCCTGGGCGTTGGGAGTCTCTCGGCCTCTGAGCAGCGTGCCTCTGCGGCACACCTTGTCAAGCGACTCGACAATGCCATTTTGCCAGGTGACTTTTTGTTGTTCAAATCGAGGGTGCACCACGGGCTGCACCAACCTCGAGTTGACCCGTGCCAGGCACGGTAGCGGCGCCAATTTTGGTCGTGTAACGAACCTTGATTATGCCCTGATGAGTTTACATTGTATGTCCGGTGCTATGTTACCCTGAGAGCATCACGTGCTCACGACACCTCTCCTGACCGCCCCGTGAGTGGGGGCTGGGCACGACGTCTATGCTCGGGTCCATCCCTGCAGCACTGATAAATCTGAGTGATTGAGCTCTGGCTCGCGGGCCTGTTGTCGGTGTCAAAACCGGCAGATCTCGGGTAGGGGGTCCCGAACTGTGCGTCTAAGGTCGATGGTAACAGGAGACAGGGGACACGATGTTTACCCAGGTTTGGGCCCTCTCTATGGAGGTAATACCCTACTTCCTTCTTGATTGATCTTGATGAATATGAGTATTACAAGAGTTGATCTACCACGAGATCATAATGGCTAAAACCCTAGAAGTCTAGCCTGTATGATTGTGATTGCCTCTACGGACTAAACCCTCCGGTTTATATAGACACTGGAGGTGACTAGGGTTGTACAAAGTCGGTTATAGAGAAAGGAATCTTCATATCGGAACGCCAAGCTTGCCATCCACGCCAAGGAGAGTCCCATCCGGACACGGGTGAGAGTCTTCGGTCTTGTATCTTCACGGCCCATTAGTCCGGCCCATGTCCAACATGCCGGACGCTCGAGGACCCCTTAATCCAGGACTCCCTCAGTAGCCCCTGAACCAGGCTTCAATGACGAGGTGTCCGGTGCGCAGATTGTCTTCGGCATTGCAAGGCGGGTTCCTCCTCCAAATACTCCAAAACATCCTTCGAACAAAAAGAACGTGTCCGGTTCTGTAAAACAAGTACTGCACACAACCATAGAGAGTATGATATTTCACGAGTCCAATCCACTGACAAATTTTTGTAGCGTGACACCACGTCACCACCCGGTCATTATTTCGAACCGTTTTTAGCCTACCGCTCCATGTTTTGAGATGCGGTTTCATTGGCACATCTTGTCAAAGTAGAGATCGTGTCCCCTTATTACGGGATTCTCATCAATACGGGCGTGGGTAATCCAACCGTGCCGTCTGCATGGCCCTTGGGAAACAGGCGAGTGGGGAGGCGCTTGATATTCGTTGCCTTTATAAGGAGATAAGGGTTCACCCCTTTCACCCACGCCTTCTCTCTCTCTGCCCACCCATTCTCGAGCTCCAGCACCCAAGTTCTCATCCTTTCCCCCTCAAGAAAGCACTCCAGTCATGTCCGGATCTGGAGCGCAGGGCAAGTGGATGGTCTCCTCCGTCAAGGAGAAGGACATCACCAAGCTCCGGGAGGCCGGGTACTTAGCCTAGGAAATCGCCCACCGGCTTCCAGCCCAGGGGCAGATCATCCCCACCCTGGAGCCCCATGAGAGGGTGGTATTCATCCCTCACTTCATCCGCGGATTGGGATTCCCTCTTCACCCATTTGTCCGCGGACTCATGTTCTACTACGGGGTGGATTTCCATGATCTGGCCCCCAACTCCTTCCTCAACATCTCGGCATTCATTGTCGTGTGCGAGGCCTTCCTCCGCATCCCACCTCACTTCGGATTGTGGCTAAAGATCTTCACTGTGAAGCCGAAGGTGGTGGGTGGCCAACACGCGGAATGCGGAGGCGCCATGGTGAGCAAGATGCCCAATGTCACATGGCCCAAAGGTACCTTCATGGAGACCGTCAAAGGGTGGCAACAGTAGTGGTTCTACATCACAGAGCCTCGCGACGCCACCTGGGCCGCGGCTCCCGAATTCCAGTCCGGAGCCCCGATGCGGCTCACCTCCTGGCTAGAGAAGGGTCTGAACCGGTCTTCGTCAGACGAGCTGACAGCGCTTCAGACGCGTATTAGGAGCATGGTCGACAAGAACATTAAGCTCGTCAATGTGATCCAGGTGATGCTAGTTCGCCGGATCCTTCCATGCCAAAGCCGGACTTGCCATTTGTGGGAGTTCGATTCGGCCGAGCACCAGACCCTGCAACAGTTCTTCGGAACTACGCACGAAGACATCTAGAAGGTGCTCTTTAAGGCCAACGAGATGTGGCCAAAGACAACCGAGGACCGCGGGAACAACCTAGCCCATCCCACTAGTTCGGTAAGTCTTTCGTGTTTCAAGGTGTATCCTTTACTCGTTTACTAAAGGAAGACGTCTAAGCTTTCCCAATTGTTTTTTCAGGGCTGGACAAAGAGGGCGGAGCGGATTCAGTGTCCGGCTCCACTGCCCGAAGAACCAGCTATCCCGCTTCTGACGAAGATGCTGGTTCCGGTGCCCTACCAGGCACCGGAGAAAAAGGCCAAGGAGACCAGAAGTGGCCTCCGTCGTAAGGGTGCTTCGGGCGCGACGTCCGAAGACGCCGAGACCCACTCTTCCCCCACCGAGGATGACGACGAGGAGGAGGAAAGCGATTCTCCCCCTGAGGGAGGGAGAAAGAAGAGGACGGCCTCCACCCGTTTAGAGGCCGAAGCGTCCATGAAAGGGAAAGCTTCCCTCGCGGACAACTCCGCAATGGACACCGACAACAGCTCGGAGTGGCGCCCCCGAGATAAGCCCCTGGCTGAATCGTAAGTGCTCGAAGGCGCTAACACCCTCATATGTCCAACTCCTTTACTCTGTAGTTTTAACATGTTCAATCATGCAAGGTAGTCCAGCCCACGACAGCTCCCAGCGATCCTCATCGGGGGGTTCGCTGGATTCAAAGGCGATGGACAGCGAGTCGCCGCCGGCGGCTTCCTCTCCCAAGGCCAAGGGCGATGCTGGGGTGCGGTCCTGAAGGACCTTCCCAGGCCAGGGAGAGGTTCAGGAGGCCGTCAGGGTGGCGCCAGAGGGTGACCCCTCGGCCACCGGACACATGGGGGAGCCAGTCCCCCCGGAGACTGGCGTTGGGGGCCATATCCAGTTCGTCCCCCAGCCGGATATCATTCCGGAGTCCAATACAGCTCCGAAATCAGGCAAGCAGGTTCCTTTGAAAGAAGGAGGTGCACCTGTTCTGCCGATGTCCTTTGTCCATCCAGAGGCACCAGATAATCTGGTTGAAGCGCTGCAAGGCGCTTCCATTGTTGAGGAACACCGTATCCTTATGGGTACGGTGGTTGAGAGGGTTCAGTCCGTTAAAAGCGGACTGGCCGAAGCCTGCACCAGCCTTCTGACAGGCTTTGAGGTATGTGACGCCATTTATGTAAGAATAATGCCATAGTATAGACAGTAGCCCATGATACTCTGTCCAGTGTTCGGAAAGAAAAGCCAGACTGAGGATCAAATAATTTCCGCAGGAGACTAACCATACATGTCTATGTGAAATAAGCAGGCGTCGTTGCTCGCTGCGACCTCTCATGCTGCCGAAGTCTCCGGACTGCAGCAGAGGCTGGAGCGGGCCGAGGAGGAGCTCGGCCAAGCAAGAAGGCAGCTGGAGGATAAGCAAGGTATATAATGACTTTGTGTAGATCCAGAAAGGATTGAGGATTTATTTTGACTATAGCGCCATGGTATTTGTAGGAGCGGCGACTGAAGTGGAAACCCTCAAGAAGGCGCTGGGTGAGGCCCAAAAGAAAGCGGCAAAGGAGCAAGCCGCCCATGAAAAACACGAGGCCAGGGTTGATGAGGTCCAGCTGGAGCTCCAGGACGCCGTCAAGAAATGCGAGTCCTTGGAGCGCAATATTGCGGATCAAGAGACTATTTAACTCGCCAAGGCTCGCCAAAGCGCACAAGATGCCCGGGTTGAAGCCCAGGGCACCCTCCAGGAGATCCAAGAGGCCAAGAAGATAGCGGCGGGTAAGTCCTTCATTATGCAGAGCAAATATGTGGAGAAGAGGTATCTCTTACTAACCCGGATTTGGAGTTCTCCATGAGCGTTTGCGGATTTACGTGCAGTGTGGCCGATGCTGTGGAGTTCTTCTGAGCCGAAGAGGGGGGCTCAACGGAGAAGATGTTCTGGTCGCAATACCTTGCGCCAGAACATCCGGTGCCTTCAACGATCAGCTAAAACAGCTGGTCAAACTGCATAAGGTGGCGAACTAGCCATGAAGGATTTGATAATCCGGCTATGGCTTGCCGAAGCCATACCCAGCAGCTACTTCGGGCTCATGAAGCGGCTGGTCAATGCCTGCCCCCGACTTGATGTCATCAAGCAGTCGATCTGCATCGAGGGTGCTCGGATGGCCTTCGCCCGTGTCAAGGTGCAGTGGGCGAAGATGAACGCCGTCAAGCTCGCGACCGAGGGACCGCCTGCTGGCAAGGAGCACCGCACGCCCGAGCGGTATTTTGATGATGTCCTGGAGGGATCCCGAACTGTAGCGGAGCAATGTGCTAAGGACATTATTTTTGAATGAATACATTCATGTTATCCTGTCCTGTATGGTGAAACAAAGCTGATATGTAGTATAATGCTTGTTATTATTTCTTATTATTAAAATTTTACCTCCAGTGCGGCCGTTTTGTTAAATCTGGGAGTTGGCCAGCCGTCGGCCTCAGCCCCCACGTAGGTAGTACGGGGGTGTTCGGGATGGAATCTAAATACTCTTGATCCAAAAGTTTGGTCCTTGAAGGAGGTGTTTAGCGCAACGAACCAGGCAATCAGACTATTCAGCTTTATCACCCTCACTTAGCCATAGGAGTTTGACAAATAAAAAATATAGGCGCATCCCCTGGTTGGTATTTAATCCGAACTAGGGTGCTGTAGACACCTGATCGGGTAAAGGCCGATCCGTCGCACAAGGCGGAGAAAATCACAAAATATTTTGAACCTCCGAATAGTTGACCAGCTCTCGCCACATCATGATAGTCAGTTTTCGGCTTTCTCTAGTGAGGTGTTCACTCGGATGAACCAGAAACACAATTGCAGTAGTTCGCCCTTTACTACCCTAGCCGATAGAGCGGAACGTAAGGTAGTAAGCACAGGAGCCGGGCAACCCAACTATTGACCAAAGACATGATTCAGAACCAATGCATATAATGCTGAATCGGGGTGCCGAACTGTACTGTAAAAGTGTTCAGACTTTGTTGCCATAGTATGGAGCGCAATGAAGCCCCTGGCGAATTAAAGCATACCAGAGTGTACGTGTGCAATCGATAAGAGTAACGAAATAAAATGAAATTGTAAGCTAGTGCCACATAAGTTGGGCCGCAAATAGTTCTCATTAATTAATACATCAAAGCGTATTTCTACAAATAGTGCGATGAGCAACCGGGCTATTTAACATGCCAAGATCAAGGGGGAGCTGCGTGCGGGTCCTAAGAACAGGTAGGATGATTGTCGAAGAGAACATCTAGAGATTCCTCTGCACGTATATGCTGCTTGCCGCCTTGGTATATCCATCCTTCAAAAGGACCGATGATCAGGCAGTTGGGAGGGGCCTGTCGAAAGGAAACCTGAAAAGGGGAAAAGGAAAAATGAAAGTATGTGTGTCTAGGGAAGGTCGAGCCGTATTATGGACCACAGTCTGGTTATGCCTCTGTCTCTACCCATGGTATTTCGAGTGCGTAGTTATGTACGCGCGGTACGTATGCCACCATTTGGTCAGGACTGAGATGGGGGCCGAATTGCTAGTCTAACTCCTGACGACCCGGACTATCATGCTGCGGAGTAGTCCAGACTCGTATGACAGTGTCCGGGAGCTTGGCCGCTGAATTAAAATTCTGCCTTAAAAGGCCACTCTGTACTTCCGCTGCCAGGGCCACAGTGTGCTCCTCGGTACGGAGGGAGCGCTCTGTGTTTCCATTGACTGTTATGACACCGCGTGGTCCGGGCAGCTTGAGCTTGAGATAAGCATAGTGTGGCACCACATTAAATCGAGCGAATGCGGTTCGTCCGAGTAGTGCGTGATAGCCACTGCGGAAGGGGACAATATCGAAGATCAACTCTTCGCTTCGGAAATTTTCCGGGGATCCGAAGACAACCTCCAGTGTAATTGAGCCCGTACATCGGGCCTCTACACCTGGTATAACTCCTTTAAAGGTAGTTTTGGTGGGCTTGATCCTTGATAGATCGATGCCCATTTTGCGCACTGTATCCTGATAGAGCAGGTTGAGACAGCTGCCACCGTCCATAAGAACTCGTGTGAGGTGGAATCCATGGATTATTGGGTCAAGGACCAGTGCGGCGGAACCGCCGTGGCGGATACTAGTCGGATGGTCCCTGCGATCAAAAGTGATCGGGCAGGACGACCATGGGTTGAATTTTGGGGCGACTGGCTCCATCGCATAGACGTCCCTGAGCGCGCGCTTGCGCTCCCTCTTGGGGATATGGGTAACATATATCATGTTCACCGTTTTGACCCGAGGGGGAAACTTCTTTTGTCCCCCTGTGTTCGGTGGACGGGGCTCCTCGTCATCGTCCTCACTTTGCGACCCCTTCTCCTTATTTTTGGCATTTATCTTGCCAGCCTGCTTAAAGACCCAACAGCTTCTGTTGGTATGATTGGCTGGCTTATCAGGGGTGCCATGTACTGGCATGGACGATCGAGAATGCGGTCTAAGCTGGATGAGCCCGGATTGTTCCTTTTAAACGGCTTCTTCCGCTGGCCGGACTTGGAGCCACTAAATCCGACATTGACCGTCGTGTCGTCAGTATTATCACCGTTGCTTCGACGCTTGTGTCTATTGTGTCGGGGCTTACCATTGCTATTTCTGGCTTCAGAAGTGCCAGGTTCACTTGCATTGTTATTGCTTCGGGCTAGCCAGCAATGTTCGCCCGCACAAAAGCGGGTCATAAGCGCCGTGAGGGCTGCCATGGACTTCGGCTTTTCTTGGCCGAGGTGTCGGGCAAGCCACTCGTTGCAGATTCTATGTTTAAAGGCCGCTAGGGCTTCGGCATCCGGACAGTCGACGATTTGGTTCTTTTTAGTTAAGAACCTAGTCCAGAATTTCCTAGCTGACTCTCCGGGCTGTTGGACAATGTGACTTAGGTCATCGGCATCCGGAGGTCGGACGTATGTACCTTGGAAGTTATCGCGGAAGGCGTCTTCCAGGTCCTCCCAGCTGCCAATGGAATTTTCGAGAAGGTTGTTCAACCAGTGTCGAGCTGGTGCCTTGAGCTTTAGTGGAAGGTATTTGATGGCATGAAGATTATCACCGCGGGCCATATGAATGTGGAGAAGAAAATCCTCGATCCATGCCGCGGGGTCTGTTGTCCCATTATATGATTCAATGTTCATGGGTTTAAACCCTTCTGGGAATTCGTGCTCCATTACTTCATCAGTGAAGCAAAGGGGGTGTGCGACGCCTCTATATCGGGCCACGTCGCGACGTAGCTCGGATGGAGTCTTTCTGCGGTTTTTGGCCCGGGCGTGATTATGCTTGTCACGTCCGGGCAGATAGCCATCGTCGCGTGTCGGGGCATGCCCCCGCGATCCGAATATCGATCTGTTTTGTCCTGCTCTACTGTCCAGGTCCTGCCGCAGGTCATATGTATAACCCCAAGCAGTTATGTCTCTGCTTTACGGCAAAGTATTATGGGCTGGTGTTCGGCTTGAGTTGCTGCTTTGTCCCGGCCACGTGGTGGTCAGTCTGCCGCATTACGCGCTGATGGTACGGGCTCCAGCGCCTCATCATCAAATTGAGGTAACAATTTGCGCTTCGGGTAACTCTTGGTCGGGTGCTCAAGGCCGTATTCCTCGGCTTCCAGGACGTCGGTCCATCTGTTAATGAGCAGATCTTGATCAGCTTGAAGCTGCTGCTTCTTCTTTTTCAGGCTCCTTGTAGTGGCGATTAGCCTGCACTTAAAGCGCTCCTGCTCAAGAGGTTCCTCAGGCACGATAAAGTCTTCGTCACCGGGGCTCACCTCATCCTCGGAGAGTGGGAGATAATTACTGCCCTCTGAGTCTTCGTTTGCGGCCTGTTCCTTAGGGCTGACCTGCCCATCTTCCCGATCGTCCTGTTCGGCAGTTGGCTCGTCGGGGGTTTCTCTGTCTTCGGCACCGTCCGGAGTGTTATTGTCTCCAGTGTCGGTATTGCTGTCTTTTCTACAGCATGATTTAGAGCGGCGCCGCTGACGTCGGTGCTTTGGCTGTATCTCAGGAGGTTTATCCTCAACTGGGTCTTCTTTGTCATCACCGTTATCCTTTTTGGGTGTATCCACCATGTACACGTCATATGAAGAGGTGGCCGTCCAGCGTCCAGTAAATGGCGGGTTTTGGGCCTGCTCACCTTCGGCATCGTCGTCCGTACCGTCGATGTCTTCTGAGCTGTAATCGAGCATGTCGGTTAAGTCCTCGATAGTGGCTATGAAGTGGGTGGTGGGTGGGACATAAAATTCCCTGCTCTCAGCCCCTAGACCGGGCTGGGCATAGTTCGGACGTTGCTCCTCTGTAATGACAAGGGATCACATTAAGTCCAGAGCCTCGCTTAAAGGCGAGGTTTGTCCAGAGGGAAGAGAGTCCGCGGAGTATGGCAGGAGGGGGATTCCTCGGCCGAACTCACACGGTGCTGACTCCGAGGGTTCGGGGCCAGTGTCCGGAGAAGGGTCTGACTTCATGATGGTTGCCAGCGACGCCGCTTCATCCGGCTCTCCCGTATTGGGTTTAGTGGCCGCAGACAGTCCGGCGGGCTCAAGAAGTCCGTCTTCGGGCATGACGACGCGCTCCGGATATAAGGCCAGAGCGGAAGTTGGGGTCACGAATCCTTGGAAGATCAAGTCTCCCCAGACATCAGTGACGTAGTCTAGGTTTTCCAAAACTAATCTGGTGACCTGGGACGTAGCTGTCGATCTGCTCCAGATGGCCAAGCGAGTTGGCCCACAGTGCGAAGCCGCCGAACATGAAGATCTGGCCGGGGAGAAAAACTTCCCCCCGGACAGCATTGTTGTAGATGATTGACGGGGCCATCAAACCTCTTGGTGACGACGCAGCGGAACTCTCAATGAAAGCACCAATCTCGGTGTCAAAACCGGCGGATCTCGGGTAGGGGGTCCCGAACTGTGCGTCTAAGGTCGATGGTAACAGGAGACAGGGGACACGATGTTTACCCAGGTTCGGGCCCTCTCTATGGAGGTAATACCCTACTTCCTGCTTGATTGATCTTGATGAATATGAGTATTACAAGAGTTGATCTACCACGAGATCGTAATGGTTAAAACCCTAGAAGTCTAGCTCTCTATGATTGTGATTGCCTCTACGGACTAAAACCTCTGGTTTATATAGACACCGGAGGGGACTAGGGTTGTACAAAGTCGGTTACAGAGAAAGGAATCTTCATATCCGAACGCCAAGCTTGCCATCCACGCCAAGGAGAGTCCCATCCGGACACGAGTGAGAGTCTTCGGTCTTGTATCTTCACGGCCCATTAGTCCGACCCATGTCCAACAGGCCGGACGCCCGAGGACCCCTTAATCCAGGACTCCCTCCCCTGCCCCCGCACACATCACCTCGCCAAGCTCCTTGGTGCTTCATCTCCTTGCGGAACAGCCACGAGCAGGTCGGCGAGCGCACGTTGCCACTCGCATTACAAAACACTGTTGATATGCTGCTACCTCAGGAGCTAGGCGCTCGGGAACCCCGTAGGCAGTACCTATCGCGTCGACCCACGGCGGCCAGCCATCCAAAGGCCTCATGAGACGAACTCCGGAGACTAAGCCCCAGCAACCGTGTCGTGAAGACGGCGTGGATTCCTTGCGAGCTGGGGCTCGCTCGACGCCACCCCCTGCAAAAGCTAAGTATAACCGCCCCGCGAGGCACAACCATTGTCGCTAGGGTTCCCTCCTCTCACGACCTTGGTGAAGGTTGTCTCCTCTTTTTCACGTGAGTCGCTTGAACATCAAAGGGGGGCTCCATGAGCATCGCGCCTCAGGACCCTCACTAGCTCCTAATGCTTCTCACCTCCTGGCCTTGTCCAAGGCATCACGACCAGACATACCAGCGACGGTTGAGGCTCACCTAGGGGCTGGGTCCTGATGACGTAGAACATCTTGGCAAGCAAGAAAAAGAGGGGGCAAGCCTCGCGAGGAGATTTTAAGAGGGAACACACGATTTGAACCGCAAAAAGCATTAATTAAAGACGCAAAGGCCATTTGTTTTTCACACACCCCCACGGGGCCTACATTGATCCGTGCAGATAAGAGGAAGAAATAAAAAGAAGCTTCGAGCAAGCGCGGCCACCCCCAAGTTTTCGGCTCAAGCGGAGGCGGCACTCTGTTCAGAGTCCTCGTCTTCACTCTTGATGAGGGGGGAGCCATCGCTGCTATCGCTTCCGTTAGAGGAGGACGTGTCGCCCTCACTATCGTCGTCTCCGGAGGTGTGACTGTCCTCGCTCTCCATGCATCACCTCAGGCGGGCGTCGATGACCCCGAAGATCTTCACGAAGAGCTTGGCGGCCCTGTCATACTTGAACTGGAGGACGTGCCCCCTCTTCAAGCCGCCAGCGAGAGCAAACAACTTCCACCCCCGCTTCAAGAACATGAAGCTGGTGAGGGTGAACTCTGTCACCACCCAGGAAGGGTCATTGCAGCACTCGCCCGCCTGCACCCACAGGCCCAGGGGCGCGCCATCCGCCATCTCTGCCGCGAAGGATTCAGGGAGCCGGAACTAGGTGCAGGGCCGGCGGTGCATGTCCATGATGAACTCGCGGACCACCTCGGTGGAGTGCATCCTTGCATGGGGAGACAGGGCGGACATGCCGCCTCGGCCGCTTCGGTCGTGGTCACCTCGCCCTCCGCATTTGCAGCTGCGAGCACTGCCCCTTCTGTAGTCGCTTGAGGCGACACCAGCAGCCGCAGGAGTGCGCCCGCACCCTCGGGGCGGCACCTTGGGTGTTGTGGCAGCTGCGCGAGCACGGCCTCTCCTCCCCGCCATCGTCGCAGAGAGTGGCTCGGAGCATGAAGTAGGAGGAGGGAGTCAGAGGAAGAAGATGAGTCAGGGGGTCCTTTCCCCTCGCCTTTATTGCACCCGAAGGAGGAGCGGCCCGCGTCTCCTCGCCTTCAATGGGACAAGGAAGGTAATGATGGCCTTGTGCCGCGCGCCTGCAGGCTTTATGTCAGCCAGGGTGGCTGCCGAGGCGTCATGGTAGAAGTGGGGGCGCCCCATGTTCCATCATGCGCCACGCGTCAAGCCTGGCCCGCAGGCGGTTGGGGCCCATGCTGTTTCGTCCCATAACAGGCGGAGACATGCGCACCACGGGCCCGGGGGACCAGGGGTATCCAGAGCCGTGTGCCTTTGGCCCAGGGCGCGGCGCGTGACAAGGGCCCATTAGGTGGCCCACCAGCAAGGGTCACGAGCAAAGCTCCTCGTGAGGCTCTCGCCCTGCGAGGCCCCCGTCAGTAGGTGTCCCAAGCGGATCGAAGGGCGCCACCAGGAGCCTCGCGAGGCGGCCTCCCGAGGCTGCCTCCTGAGGCCCTCTCTCGGGGCGGTGAAGTCAAGGGCTGCTCAGCCCGATCGCCTGGCGCTCAGTCTTCACGTGGGTGACGCGCGCGGCGACGAACGACGCCAGATGCAGTGCCAGCAGGTGCGGATGAGGAGGTTTTCCTCTTTCGTGCTAAGGGAGCACGGCCAGCACGCTGGTTCCCAAAGCAACCCGCAAAGGATGCTTGATCAGTGCAAGAAGACCAAGACGGCGGGCGCGCAGGGCGGAGGTCATCACCGAGCCCACCGACGCATCATGGAGGCGCCTTTGTAGATGAAGACCACCTTTTGTCAGGATACACTGCGCCCTTGTCCCCCTTGGAAATTGCCGTAGTGTGGCAACCCTTCGCACCAATGTTTTCGGGGGAAGAGGACTAGGGCATGTATAAAAGGAGGGCAGGATGTCGCCGTAGAGGAGGTCGACCACTTGAGCCTTCCACCCTTGTATTCTTGCTCTGGCACCAATCCAATCCAAAACCAAGTAGGAGTAGGGTTTTACACCACAAGGTGGCCCTAACCTGGGTATCTGATGTGTCTCCGGTCTGCTCGCGTTAGCTCGCTCTCGCTGTAGCCTCGCCGTGGTTCGCAGCAGAAGGGAGTAGGGCGGTAAGAACAAGCGCACCCCAGAGTTTGAACCTTAGGGTCCCCTGAGCCTTGATTCTGACAGAAACCGCAACTCAAGTTCTCTAATTGCAAAACGTGCCAGAATTTGCAGATGGGAGCGGAAAAGCTCTTGTGGTTTGGCTTGGTGGAAACCCGGTCAAAATTGGCAAAAATTTGGTCAAATGGTGGTGGTGGAGGCGTTTGTGGCTGCCAGGCGCCGGATGTCCGGGCGTCGGGCCGGATGCCAGGGTCTCTGATCCATGGACGAACTCGTGGAAAACTTTGGGGAAAATAAAAATTCGAGCAAAATTGCAGGAATTTCTTGGATGGAAGTGGGGAAAATGTTGTCGGAACGCTAGATGTTAGGACCAAGAGTATATCGACCAGAGGGGGTGAATGGGAGATTCAAAAATTCTTCGAATGTAATGAACTGATTCCAAGCACAGCAGCGGAAATAAGGTTCGGTAGAAAAGAACTTAATCAAGCACGATATTGATGAACATATCTATCGATGTAGGAAGCTATTATGGTATGAGCATAGGATATCACATGTTTGACAATGACGATGGTAATGCAGCATGTGAACAGATGTAGTAGCATGAGAGAAGACAAGATATGAACTACGAGGGAAAAACACGAGAACGAACATATGACGAGGTGAATGAAAGTGACACAGGGAAAACACGCCAGTCTAAATAGGATAAGCGCGAGGAGAATTTATATGACTGGAACGACTAAAATGAATGATATTCAATAGTCAATGATTGATCAGATAAACCATCGTCACAGAGCACGAATGTAAAGTGCTGAAGGTAATGCAGTAAAGTAAATTGAACCAGTGGTGCTCGATGGCGACAGATGGATTTGGTAGACCGGTTCGCCCTTCTGCCAAAGGACTACGTCTCGTTGGAGGGGCTATGATCTAACATAGAAGATAAACTCTCTTCGCCCTATTCTCCTTCAACTTGGAGTCGATCAGACTCTAGTTGATTTCACTCGTGGTAGATACTTGTTAGCGATCTCCAAACCTTCACAGACTTCTTCTTTGAGAACCACAACTTTTCTTGGTCTCTGAAGAACTTGCTCGGCGAAGACAATGACTCTTCAACACTCGAGCTGACACCTATCCGTCTAGAGAGTGCGCAGCTCTGAAGAGTAATAGGTATAAGAACTCTAAACTCATAACTACCGTGATGCTCAACCACTGTCTAAGATTGGGCTCTTGAATTTTCTCTCGGTAGATCTTAAACTCAAATCACTCGGAGAGGGGCTGCTCAATCAATCTTCTCATAAATCTTAAGTGAAGCAGCCAACGGGCAACATTGGAGCGGGGTGGTGTTAGAAATATGCCCTAGAGGCAATAATAAATTGGTTATTATTATATTTCCTTGTTCATGATAATCGTTTATTATCCATGCTAGAATTGTATTGATAGGAAACTCAGATACATGTGTGGATACATAGACAACACCATGTCCCTAGTAAGCCTCTAGTTGACTAGCTCGTTGATCAATAGATGGTTACGATTTCCTGACCATGGACATTGGATGTCGTTGATAACGGGATCACATCATTAGGAGAATGATGTGATGGACAAGACCCAATCCTAAGCCTAGCACAAGATCGTGTAGTTCGTTTGCTCAGAGCTTTTCTAATGTCAAGTATCATTTCCTTAGACCATGAGATTGTGCATGTGACGCCCCCGATTTGACCGTACACTAATCATGCACGCGAATGTGTACGATCAAGGTCAGGGACTCACGGGAAGATATCACAACACAACTCTACAACATAAATAAGTCATACAAGCATCATAATACAAGCCAGGGGCCTCGAGGGCTCGAATACAATTGCTCGATCACAGACGAGTCAGCGGAAGCAACAATATCTGAGTACAGACATAAGTTAAACAAGTTTTCCTTAAGAAGGCTAGCACAAACTGGGATACAGATCGAACGAGGCGCAGGCCTCCTGCCTGGGATCCTCCTAACTACTCCTGGTCGTCGTCAGCGGCCTGCACGTAGTAGTAGGCACCTCCAGTGTCGTAGGTGTCGTCGTCGACGGTGGCGTCTGGCTCCTGGACTCCAGCATCTGGTTGAGACAACCAGATAGAAAAGAAAAGGGGGAAAAGAGGGAGAGAAGCAACCGTGAGTACTCATCCAAAGTACTCGCAAGCAAGGAGCTATACTACATATGCATGGGTATATGTGTAAAGGGGCATATCAGTGGACTGAACTGCAGAATGCCAGAAAAAAGGGGGATAGCTAGTCCTGTCGAAGACTACGCTTCTGGTCATCTCCATCTTGCAGCATGTAGAAGAGAGTAGACTGAAGTCCTCCAAGTAGCATCGCATAGCATAATCCTACCCGGCGATCCCCTCCTCGTCGCCCTGTTAGAGAGCGATCACCGGGTTATATCTGGTACTTGGAAGGGTGTATTTTATTCAGTATCCAGTTCTAGTTGTCATAAGGTCAAGGTACAACTCCGGGTCGTCCTTTTACCGAGGGACACGGCTATTCGAATAGATAAACTTCCCTGCAGGGGTGCACCACATAACCCAACACGCTCGATCCCATTTGGCCGGACACACTTTTCTGGGTCATGCCCGGCCTCGTAAGATCAACGCGTCGCAGCCCCACCTAAGCACAACAGAGCGGTCAGCACGCCGGTCTAATCCTAAGCGCGCAGGGGTCTGGGCCCATCGCCCTATGCACACCTGCACGTTGCGTACGCGGCCGGAAGCATACCTAGCCTAGTGGCGTTCCAGTCCAATCCGGCGCGCGCCACTCAGTCGCTGACGTCAAGAAGGCTTCGGCTGATACCACGACGCCGGGATACCCATAACTACTCCCGCGTAGATGGCTAGTGCGTATAGACCAAATGGCCAGACTCAGATCAAATACCAAGATCTCGTTAAGCGTGTTAAGTAACCGCGAACGCCGACCAGGGCCAGGCCCACCTCTCACCTGGGTGGTCTCAACCTGCCCTGTCGCTCCGCCACAAAGATCCATTTGCGGGTACTCCTACGAGCCGACCCGACTTTAGTCATCACATGTGTCATGTATAAAGTATATAAGTATATACCCGTGATCACCGCCCAGGTGATCACGGCCCGATAGTATAGCACAGCAGACGGACAAGAATGTAGGGACACTGATGGAAATCTTGCATCCTATACTAAGCATGTAGGATTGCAGGTAAAGGTAACAACAGTAGTAGCAAGGATAGGCTATGCATCAGGATAGGATATCGGAAAACAGTAACATGCTACACTACTCTAATGCAAGCAGAATAGAGAAGAGTAGGCGATATCTGGTGATCAAGGGGGGGGCTTGCCTGGTTGCTCTGGCAAGTAGGAGGGGTCGTCAACTCCGTAGTCGAACTGGACAGCAGCAGTGTCGGTCTCGTAGTCTACCAGAGAGAAGAGGGGGGAAGAAACAGTAAATACAATGCAAACATAAGCATGACGATGCGTGACATGACAATGAGCGGTGCTAGGTGTGCCCTAACGCGACAGTAGGTGGTACCGGCGAAGGGGGGGAACATCCGGGAGGTATTCCCAATGTTTCGCGTTTTCGGACAAACGGACCGGAGGGGGAAAGTTGCTAGTGCGATAGGTTAGGGGGTTGTGGTGGACGAACGGACTGCGTATTCGGATTCGTCTCGTCGTTCTGAGCAACTTTCATATATAAAACATTTTCATCCGAGTTACGGTTTAAAAGATATGAATTTTCAAAGTTTATTTGAATTTTTGGAATTATTTAAATTAAGCAAAAATGAATTATGACGTCAGCATGAGGCAATGCTGACGTCAGCAGGTCAACAGGTCGGCTCACCAGTCAAACCAGACAGGTGGGTCCAGTGGGACCCACATGTCAGCCTCTGTTAGTCTAATATTAATTTAAACTAAACTAACAGTCTAATTAGAGGGGTGGGCCCCATATGTCAGTGAGTGATTAGTTAATCTAATTATTTTTATTTATAAAACATTTTTCTTTTTCTCCTTTTTTTGCGGCGGGGCCCGCATGTCAGTGGCTGGGCCTGCCCAGTCAGCAGTTGATTGGGTCAACCCAGTCAACTGGGACCCACGGGGCCCACTGGTAGTGGCCCTGGGGTGGCCCCAGGCCGGCCACGTCGGCGGCCGGCGCCGGAGCAACTCCGGCGACCAAAACAGCGGCGGCCCCTCGCCGGAGTTGGCCGGAATCGCGCTACGGGGCTCGGGGAGGAGCGGGGCTAGGCCCATTCGAAAGGGCTCGCAGCGCCGCATCCAGGGGTGGCCGGGGCTTCGCCGGACTTGGCCAGAATCGGCGCCGGCGAGCGGCGGAGGCGGCGGCGCGCACGGGTGCCCGACGGAAACGAGGCTACGACGGGCTATCGAGCAAGCAGAGGGGCTGGGGGGCATCTACGCGAGGTGGGGAGTGCAACGGGCTTGAGCCCGTGACCAACAGGTCACCGGAGCCTCGCCGGCGGCGAGCTCCGCGGCGCGGCGTTCGGGCGCGCGTGGGGAAGCAGCTAGGGGGCGCGCGAGAGAGAAAAGACAGGGGAGGAGGGGGAAGGCTCACCGCGCGGCACACGGAGGCCGGTGAGAGGCTTAGGAGCAGCAGGTCGGCGCCGGGGAAGAAGGGGTCGCCGGCGTCCGAAGTTGAAGACGAGCTCGGTGTGCTCATTGTAGGGGCTCCGGTCTCCAACGGGCTGCACCAGACGAAGCAGCGGGCGACGGTGGTCCTTGGAGGAAACGTGGGGCGGCGAGGTGGGCACGGTGGCCGTGTGAACGACGGGAACGGCGGCGACCGCGTCGGGCGTGGGGAAGGAGAGAGCGGCGCAGATCTGGGGGGGGGGAAGAGAGAGGCGCAGGGGCCGAGAGGAGAGCGGGGCGAGTGGGAGAGAGGCCCGAGGAGGCGGGGGTGCTGGCGCCCTTATCCTCCCCGTCGCCGGCGAGGTGGTGCGGCGGGGACTGCCCCTGTTCCGACCCCGGTCGGGGGAACAGGGAGGGGGCGAGCGGGAGAGGTGGGCTGGGCCGGGGGTCGGCCCAGTCGGGCCAGGGGTCCAGTGGGGGGGGAGGGCCTTCTCCTTTTTTTCTTTCTTTTTTGTGTGTGTTCTTTTGCATTTTCTTTTTATTTGTTTATTTTCTCTTCTGTTTTATTTCATTTAAAAGTATTTAGGTATTTTATAAAAATGTGTTTTCTCCACCATAATTACGAGTGTATTATTTGGCACCCACCGAACATTTTTGTTTAAATTTTTGAAAACTTTTATTTTCCACTTTGATTTTAATTGAAGTTTGAACTAGGAGTTTGAAAAGAAATGTGATGCAATTGTGATCAAGCCCTGTTTAGCAACATGATTAGCCTAATCTCAGAGAGTTACTGTAGCATGATTCTCGGGGTGTTACAAATCTCCTCCACTACAAGAAATCTCGTCCCGAGATTTAGGAGGTAGAAGGAAACAGTGCGGGGTATTCTTCGCGCAGACGATCCTCTCGTTCCCAAGTGGCCTCATCTTCAGAATGGTGCGACCACTGGACTTTGAGAAACTTGATCGCCTTCTGACGTGTGCGGCGTTCAGCTTGGTCGAGAATGCGGACCGGATGCTCCTTATAGGAGAGGTCTTGCTGCAATTCGAGCACTTCATGATCCACAGCTCGGATTGGGTCCTTGAAGCAACGGCGGAGCTGTGACACATGGAACACATCGTGAACCTGAGAAAGGTTCGGCGGTAGCTCCAGTTGGTATGCCACTTTTCCACGCCTTTCGAGAATAGTGAATGGGCCAATATAGCGAGGAGCTAGTTTGCCCTTGATCCCGAAGCGGTGAGCACCCTTCATAGGTGTGACTCGAAGATAAGCCTTTTCGCCAGGTTGATAGACCATGTCTTTATGATGACGGTCATACTGACTCTTCTGACGTGACTGAGCAGTCTTGAGATTCTCGCGAATAATGCGGACTTGTTCTTCGGCATCTTGGATAATATCCGGACCGAAGAGTGGACGTTCCCCAGTTTCTGACCAGTTCAGAGGGGTTCGGCACTTTCGTCCATATAACACTTCGAAGGGGGCCATCTTCAGACTAGCTTGATAGCTATTATTATAAGAGAACTCAGCATACGGGAGAGATTCCTCCCATTTCTTGCCGAAGGAAATAACGCAAGCTCGAAGCATGTCTTCGAGAACTTGGTTGACGCGTTCAACTTGTCCTTGCGATTGAGGATGAAACGCAGTACTGAATGACAGATGAGTTCCCATAGCTTCTTGGAAACTTGCCCAGAATCTTGAAGTGAATAAGCTGCCACGGTCTGAGCTGATAACCAATGGAATACCGTGGAGTGAAACAATCCTGGACATATAGAGCGTTGCCAACTGGCTAGCAGTGATCGTTTCTTTGACTGCCAGAAAATGTGCAACTTTGGAAAGCCGGTCAATGACGACAAGAATAGCATCATTACCTTTCTGTGATTTGGGAAATCCAGTGACGAAGTCCATCTCAACATGGTCCCATTTCCATTCAGGAATAGAGATAGGTTGCAGAGTTCCAGCAGGCCTTTGATGTTCTGCTTTGATACGACGGCAAACGTCACACTCAGCAACATAACGAGCAATGGCTTGCTTCATATTAGACCACCAGAATCTCTGACGGATGTCTTGGTACATCTTTGTACTACCAGGATGGATACACAGAGGCGTATCATGAGCTTCTTTCATAACTTCCTGTGTCATATCCAGGTTTTTCTCTGCACATGGCACCACTAGGCGGCCCTTGAAGTATAAGGTGCCATCTTCAGCAATAGTGAAGAATGAGGGCTTTCCTTCTGCGAGGTAGCGCTTAATCTTGTGGGCTTCAGAGTCATACTTCTGTAGCCTTTTGATGCTGTCCTCGAGATCTGGTTTAGCAACTAGGGTATTGAGGGAACCCTGGGTAACAACGTGGAGGTTCACCTTGCCAAACTCCTTAGGAGGGGGAGCGAGTGCACCCGGAGGAACAATATGGAGGTTCAGCTTCCTGAATTCTTCAACAAGCGAGGGCTGAACTTTGTGAACCTGGAGGTGGTTGCAGTAAGACTTGCGGCTCAAGGCATCAGCCATTACATTAGCCTTGCCTGGCGTATAGGAAATACCCAAGTCAAAGTCTGCAACAAGCTCCATCCATCTCTGCTGACGGAGGTTCAGATCTGGCTGAGTAAACAGATACTTCAGACTTTGGTGGTCAGTGAAGATCTCGCAACGATTACCGAGAAGGTAATGTCGCCACTGCTTCAGCGCATGAATGACAGCAGCAAGTTCGAGGTCGTGAACTGGGTAGTTCTCTTCGTGAGGGCGCAATTGCCGAGAGGCATAAGCAATCACTTTGCGGTCTTGCATTAGGACACAGCCTAATCCTTGACGGGAAGCGTCGCAGTAAATGACAAAGTCCTTCTTAGTATCAGGTGGAGCTAGAACTGGAGCAGAAGTCAACTTGTCTTTGAGTGCCTGGAAACTTTCCTGACATTTGTCTGTCCATTGGAACTTGACACCCTTATGCAACAGGTTAGTCAGAGGCCTGGCGATCTTAGAGAAGTTCTCGACGAATCGACGGCAATAGCTGGCGAGACCGAGAAAACTTCTGACTTGCTTAACGTTCTTGGGAGGAGTCCAATCAAGAATAGCCTGAACTCGCTCGGGGTTGACGGCAATACCATCCTTAGAGATGACATGCCCAAGATAGGTTACTTCCGGTAGCCAGAATTCACATTTGGAGAACTTGGCATATAGTTGATGCTCTCGTAGCTTTTCCAGCACAAGTCGAAGATGTTCGGCATGTTCTTCTTCGTTCTTGGAAAATACCAGGATATCATCCAGATAAACCACGACGAACTTGTCGAGGTAATCCATGAATATATAGTTCATCAGACGAGAGAAGGTGGCTGGAGCATTGGTTAAACCGAAAGACATGACGGTGTACTCGTATGAACCATAGCGAGTCACGAAGGCGGTCTTTGGGATATCCTCTTCGCGAACACGGATCTGGTGGTAGCCCAACCTCAAGTCGAGCTTAGAGAACACTGACGAACCCGCCAGTTGATCATACAGATCATTGATCCGAGGAAGAGGGTATTTATTCTGAATGGTAGCTTGGTTTATAGGACGGTAGTCTTGAACTAACCGGTTTGTCCCATCCTTCTTCTTGACAAAGAGAGAAGGTGCTCCCCAAGGAGAGCAACTTGGGCGAATGAATCCTTTGCGAAGAGATTTGTCGATTTCCTCCTTAAGCTCAAGGAGTTCATGCGGCGGCATTTTGTAGGGTCGCTTGGCTATAGGAGTGGTGCCTGGTTTCAAGTCGATGATGAATTCGACAGCTCTAGCAGGGGGAATCCCTGGAAGTTCTTCAGGGAAGACGTCGAGGAATTCACGCACGACGGGAATGTTTTCAATGCCCTCGAGTGGTGCAGCGTTCAATGCATTCAATGCATAGAGCCTTGCCTCGGCATTTTGCACCAGATGAGCTTGGTAAGCAACTATTTCATCTGAAGGGTGTAGCAGATGGACGGTCTTAGTGGCGCAAACTATAGAAGCAGTATGCGCTTTCAACCAATCCATACCCAAAATGAGGTCGATGTTAGACGACTTCAGGATAATGGGAGAGGCATAGAATTCCAGCCCTTCGATTTCCACGGGGACATCGATGCCAACCAAGGAGGTTTGACACTGTCCCACGGGGGTTTTGACCAATACAGAGGTGTTCATCTCCTCACATTTAACGTCGTGCTTGTATGCAAAATCTTCTGACATGAATGAATGCGATGCACCTGTATCAAATAAAACGGATGCTGGTACTGAATTTACGAGGAGTGTACCCATCACAGTAGCAGGCTGGTCTTGAGCTTCGTTGAGATCAACGTGGTTGGCATGAGCACGACCATAAGACTTAGCATTGTTGTTGCGGGGCTGATTGTTACCACGGCCAGTTGCTGGAAGGGCCAGTTGATTCTGGTTCTGGTTGCATTCTCTAGCACGGTGTCCTGGTTGACCACACCTGAAGCACAAGCCATTATTCGGAGTGGGAACAGGAGCTTGGGATGGTGGAGCTGGAAGTCTTGACTGCCTAGATGGTGGTGGAGGCAGACGAGGTGCAGCATAGGTCTGCCTTGGGGCAGATGCATTTGGACGGTACATGCTGTTCGGGATCCATATCTTACGCTTCTGTGCGGGCGAGCCCGAAGATGAGCCCGTGTCACGGTTGCGCCTGTGAGAGCTCTGGTATTCCTGCAGACCAGTTTCGACATTGATGGCCTTGTTCACCAAGGTGGCGAAATCAGCAAAGTCATGCACTAGAAGTGCGAGCTTGATGTCAGCTTGAAGGCCATCACGGAACTTCTCCTGTCTGCGTGCATCAGTTGCAATGTCTTCTTCAGCATAGCGGGACAAGTCCAGAAACTCCCGCTGATAAGCTTCGACAGTTTTGTTGCCTTGGGTGAGGTTGCGGAACTCACGCTTCTTCCGGTCCATGACTCCTTGAGGAATGAAGCGGGCACGGAAAGCAGCTTGGAAGTCTGGCCATGTGATGATTGTTCCAGCTGGCAGAGTACGCCTGTGGCTGTCCCACCATTGAGCTGCGGGTCCCTTCAAGAAGAAGGAAGCAAAGGTGACATAGCTGGCAGGGGCTACATCAGCAGACTCCATCTCATAGGTGATGTCACGGAGCCAGTCATCAGCATCCAGAGGCTGAGTTGAGCTGCGGTAGATGGTTGGGTTGAGGCGTATGAAATCTTGAAGAGTCACTTGAGCTGGCTGCTGGTTCATATTGGGGCGAGGAAACTGAGCCATCATATTTTCCATGAATTGGCGGTTCAGTTCAAACTGTTGGATCATACCAGCCATGTACTCAGGTGGTGGTGGGGCATCGCCACCACGACCACGACCACCTGGTCTAACCATCCTGCTAATATATAACAGGGGTAGTTCAGCATTGAGAATATTGCAAGACAAGAATCATTCATGATGAAACATGCATAACGAAAGGAGCACGATAGCTACTACATAGTAGTCGGCATAACTTACAAAAGGGGTCATGCATAGAGTTCAGTACATAGACTAAAACATCATAGGCGGCACACAGGCTCGCGGCGACTGCAACTAATACTACAAGCAAGCCTACATCAGTCCCAAGAGGTACTGTGGAGGTAATCGTAGCCCGACAGCTGGTAGTGAGGCAACGGATAGCCCTCCACGTCAGCAGACTGGGGGCCGCGGATACTCAGGTGTAGAGCCCGACGCTCAGGTGGCAGAAGAGGACCAAGTGCGGGAGAGTAGCCTCCCACCTCTGGCCAACCGACACCGTGGGGCATCACGGTCCTGGCTGGGTAGATCGCAGTACGCGGTACCTGTCCAGATCGGACAAAGGGGTGCAGCAGCGTCAGAGCACGGTAAAGGTGCTGACGGGTGGTGTACATCTCGTGGCGAAGAGCTCGGTTAGCTCGATCCAGCCCATCAGCATGCAGAACCAGGTTCTGATGGTAGAAGGGCTCTCGGGTGACAGTGGAGTAGGCAGCAGTATAGTATCCCTCCGCACCAACATCAGATGCGATAGCAATGTGCCTGAAAGGGGAGGTGTCCAACTCCCGATACTCTCCACGAAGACGTGTCAGAGCAGCATAGGCAGCATCGTGGACAGCCATATCGATGGTCACACCAACACCATGTGCGGTGTGCAGCACAGTAGTGGAGTCATACTCCCGAGAGTAGAGGTGGACGATGGCACGGTACTGCTCCTGGTTAAAGTCCTGGTACTCCTCGTAGACGGTGTACTCAGGGTGCCAGCGATAACCCAGATAGGTCATCATCTCAGCTAGCACCGCAGGTGATCCCGAGGCACCAATGGCCGTCGTGTGGCGAACGACCTGCCTCGTGGGTTCCATCTGAAAGCAAAGACGTTTCAAAGGAGTCAAATGACAGTGTGTGAATTGTTCAAAATACTATTCTAAGAAACAACTATGGCTTATCCAACTTTGGGGTGAATGCGGTCACGGGATCCTAGTGTTAGAGTTAGTAAATTCGTTTAACCCGAGTAGAAGAGAGTTCAGAGTCCCAGAGTAAAGGTCGAGGAGTAAAAGATCCTAGTACCACCCAATGGCGACGTGGGCCCGTAAGACACACAGCCATGTTAGTAAAAGTTTTGTAATGTCTAGACTCGACTTCGGCCAAGGAGTGTGGAAAGGGGGATTCCTACAGGCAGTCGGCTCTGATACCAACTTGTGACGCCCCCGATTTGACCGTACACTAATCATGCACGCAAATGTGTACGATCAAGATCAGGGACTCACGGGAAGATATCACAACACAACTCTAAAACATAAATAAGTCATACAAGCATCATAATACAAGCCAGGGGCCTCGAGGGCTCGAATACAAGTGCTCGATCACAGACGAGTCAGCGGAAGCAACAATATCTGAGTACAGACATAAGTTAAACAAGTTTGCCTTAAGAAGGCTAGCACAAACTGGGATACAGATCGAACAAGGCGCAGGCCTCCTGCCTGGGATCCTCCTAACTACTCCTGGTCGTCGTCAGCGGCCTGCACGTAGTAGTAGGCACCTCCAGTGTCGTAGGTGTCGTCATCGACGGTGGCGTCTGGCTCCTGGACTCCAGCATCTGGTTGTGACAACCAGATAGAAAAGAAAAGGGGGAAAAGAGGGAGAGAAGCAACCGTGAGTACTCATCCAAAGTACTCGCAAGCAAGGAGCTATACTACATATGCATGGGTATATGTGTAAAGGGGCATATCAGTGGACTGAACTGCAGAATGCCAGAAAAAAAGGGGGATAGCTAGTCCTGTCGAAGACTACGCTTCTGGTCATCTCCATCTTGCAGCATGTAGAAGAGAGTAGATTGAAGTCCTCCAAGTAGCATCGCATAGCATAATCCTACCCGGCGATCCCCTCCTCGTCGCCCTGTTAGAGAGCGATCACCGGGTTATATCTGGTACTTGGAAGGGGTGTATTTTATTCAGTATCCAGTTCTAGTTGTCATAAGGTCAAGGTACAACTCCGGGTCGTCCTTTTACCGAGGGACACGGCTATTCGAATAGATAAACTTCCCTGCAGGGGTGCACCACATAACCCAACACGCTCGATCCCATTTGGCCGGACACACTTTTCTGGGTCATGCCCGGCCTCGTAAGATCAACGCGTCGCAGCCCCACCTAAGCACAACAGAGCGGTCAGCACGCCGGTCTAATCCTAAGCGCGCAGGGGTCTGGGCCCATCGCCCTATGCACACCTGCACGTTGCGTACGCGGCCGGAAGCAGACCTAGCCTAGTGGCGTTCCAGTCCAATCCGGCACGCGCCACTCAGTCGCTGACGTCAAGAAGGCTTCGGCTGATACCACGACGCCGGGATACCCATAACTACTCCCGCGTAGATGGCTAGTGCGTATAGACCAAATGGCCAGACTCAGATCAAATACCAAGATCTCGTTAAGCGTGTTAAGTAACCGCGAACGCCGACCAGGGCCAGGCCCACCTCTCACCTGGGTGGTCTCAACCTGCCCTGTCGCTCCGCCACAAAGATCCACTTGCGGGTACTCCTACGAGCCGACCCGACTTTAGTCATCACATGTGTCATGTATAAAGTATATAAGTATATACCCGTGATCACCGCCCAGGTGATCACGGC
>NC_057805.1:215134099-215135443 GCF_018294505.1 Triticum aestivum | reverse complement strand
AGGGACACTGATGGAAATCTCGCATCCTATACTAAGCATGTAGGATTGCAGGTAAAGGTAACAACAGTAGTAGCAAGGATAGGCTATGCATCAGGATAGGATATCGGAAAACAGTAACATGCTACACTACTCTAATGCAAGCAGAATAGAGAAGAGTAGGCGATATCTGGTGATCAAGGGGGGGGGGGCTTGCCTGGTTGCTTTGGCAAGTAGGAGGGGTCGTCAACTCCGTAGTCGAACTGGACAGCAGCAGTGTCGGTCTCGTAGTCTACCGGAGAGAAGAGGGGGGAAGAAACAGTAAATACAATGCAAACATAAGCATGACGATGCGTGACATGACAATGAGCGGTGCTAGGTGTGCCCTAACGCGACAGTAGGTGGTACCGGCGAAGGGGGGAACATCCGGGAGGTATTCCCAATGTTTCGCGTTTTTGGACAGACGGACCGGAGGGGGAAAGTTGCTAGTGCGATAGGTTAGGGGGTTGTGGTGGACGAACGGACTGCGTATTCGGATTCGTCTCGTCGTTCTGAGCAACTTTCATATATAAAACATTTTCATCCGAGTTACGGTTTAAAAGATATGAATTTTCAAAGTTTATTTGAATTTTTGGAATTATTTAAATTAAGCAAAAATGAATTATGATGTCAGCATGAGGCAATGCTGACGTCAGCAGGTCAACAGGTCGGCTGACCAGTCAAACCAGACGGGTGGGTCCAGTGGGACCCACATGTCAGCCTCTGTTAGTCTAATATTAATTTAAACTAAACTAACAGTCTAATTAGAGGGGTGGGCCCCATATGTCAGTGAGTGATTAGTTAATCTAATTATTTTTATTTATAAAACATTTTTCTTTTTCTCCTTTTTTTTTGCGGCGGGGCCCGCATGTCAGTGGCTGGGCCTGCCCAGTCAGCAGTTGACAACTGGGACCCACGGGGCCCACTGGCAGTGGCCCTGGGGTGGCCCTAGGCCGGCCACGTCGGCGGCCGGCGCCGGAGCAACTCCGGCGACCAAAACGGCGGCGGCCCCTCGCCGGAGTTGGCCGGAATCGCGCTACGGGGCTCGGGGAGGAGCGGGGCTAGACCCATTCGAAAGGGCTCGCAGCGCCGCATCCAGGGGTGGCCGGGGCTTCGCCGGACTTGGCCGGAATCGGCGCCGGCGAGCGGCGGAGGCGGCGGCGCGCACGGGTGCCCGACGGAAACGAGGCTACGGCGGGCTATCGAGCAAGCGGAGGGGCTGGGGGGCATCTACGCGAGGTGGGGAGTGCAACGGGCTTGAGCCCGTGACCAACAGGTCACCGGAGCCTCGCCGGCGGCGAGCTCCGCGGCGCGGCGTTCGGGCGCGCG
>NC_057805.1:215131855-215132964 GCF_018294505.1 Triticum aestivum | reverse complement strand
TTTTCTGTTTTATTTCATTTAAAAGTATTTAGGTATTTTATAAAAATGTGTTTTCTCCACCATAATTACCAGTGTATTATTTGGCACCCACCGAACATTTTTGTTTAAATTTTTGAAAACTTTTATTTTCCACTTTGATTTTAATTGAAGTTTGAACTAGGAGTTTGAAAAGAAATGTGATGCAATTGTGATCAAGCCCTGTTTAGAAACATGATTAGCCTAATCTCAGAGAGTTACTGTAGCATGATTCTCGGGGTGTTACAGTGCAACTCCCGGATATCGTAGGAATGCTTTGGGTGTGCCAAACGTCACAACGTAACTGGGTGGCTATAAAGGTGCACTACGGGTATCTCCGAAAGTGTCTGTTGGGTTGGCACGAATCGAGACTGGGATTTGTCACTTCGTGTAAACGGAGAGGTATCTCTGGGCCCACTCGGTAGGACATCATCATAATGTGCACAATGTGACCAAGGAGTTGATCATGGGATGATGTGAGTTACGGAACGAGTAAATAGACTTGCCGGTAACGAGATTGAACAAGGTATCGGGATACCGACGATCGAATCTCGGGCAAGTAACATACCGATAGACAAAGGGAATTGTATACGGGATTGATTGAATCCTCGATATCGTGGTTCATCCGATGAGATCATCGAGGAGCATGTGGGAGCCAACATGGGTATCCAGATCCCGCTGTTGGTTATTGACCGGAGAGTCGTCTCGGTCATGTCTGCGTGTTTTTCGAACCCGTAGGGTCTACACACTTAAGGTTCGGTGACGCTAGGGTCATAGAGATATTAGTATGCGGTAACCCGAAAGTTTTTCGGAGTCCCGGATGAGATCCCGGACGTCACGAGGAGTTCCGGAATGGTCCGGAGGTAAAGATTTATATATGGGAAGTCTTATTTTGGTCGCCGGAAAAGTTTCGCACTTTATCGGTATTGTACCGGGAGTCCCGAAAGGGGTCCGGGGGTCCACCAGCCCCGGGGGGCCACATGGGCTGTAGGGGTGCGCCTTGGCCTATATGGGCCAAGGGCACCAGCCCCAAGAGGCCCATGCGCCAAGAGATAAGGAAAAGGGAGAGTCCTAAAGGGGGAAGGCACCTCCGA